>NC_086453.1:121703088-122003088 GCF_028390025.1 Pseudophryne corroboree
GCCACGCGGTAAATAACGCCAGGCGATAAATCGCGCAATTTTTTTTTTTTTAAATTCCAAATTTAAATTAATAGATCCTTCTCCTAATTTGTAACACATCTGGTCTAAAGAGAAATTTCTGCGCAGAAATAGAAATAGAAACAAAAGTGTACATGTGGTGAGTGAGTGTGTTGTATACAATTTTACAGGTTGAACCACAAGAAAAGTCGAGTTCTCGTGAGGTACATGCGTGTAAGTGACGTACATGGTGGCTAGGGAGGCATCCCTGGTTAAAACATACAATTTGAGCATTAGAGTGTAGCAGACCAGGAGGTCATACTGTAACAGACCAGGAGGTCATAGCAGACCAACAGGTTCAGGTACAGCAGACAAGGAAGTCCGCTATACAGTCCACAGGCACAACACCAAGAAAGGGTTGGTGCAACACCCATATAGGCCATATAAGCTCTGGCTGAAGGAATTCGCAGCCGCAATTTTCGATTCCACTGGTCGCTCAGTACATAAGATTAGTTGCTTGTGTACTAAACGATTGTACCGCACGTAATTGTGTGCATTAGTAAACCTGACCGGTACTATTTGTGTACGAAGGTCATAAACGCTATTTGTACATTCTAACGTGATTTGTGTAATTTTTTTTATTTTAAGGGAAGTTCGCTGCTCACTCAGGAACTATCCAGCAACCAATAGTTACTGGAAAGAGTAAGTGTTCTTCGGAGCACCCTCACAGGTTCCAGTAAATAGAGGTTCAGGTCGCAGGGGCCCTAGGTCGAGTACGCCAGCACCATATCGGTGTGATCAGGTCGTATTGGTCGGCGTGGGCGAGTGAGTGGGGTACTCGGTAAACCGCCACCGTCAGCCTATTTTGGACATTTGGTTTGCGTAAGGGTTGGTTGAATAAAGCAACACCTTCGAACTATGGGGGCCACTTGTTCAGGTAGGGGGCGATCAACCTCGGTTCGGGTTGATTCAGTGAACCGACCAATTGGGTCGGCAAGGTATGTAATGTGTGAGAAATACGGAAGTCACACAGAAGCTTTATGTGATGAATGGGAGAGAATGACAGTACATGACGGGGAGAAATTCCCAAGAGTAGGTAGCTTCAGCACAGAGGTGTTAACGAATTTAAGGAGAAGGATATGTCTCATTAAATCAGCAAAGAGACGAATCAAGCATTATGATTATTTGCAGTTGTGGCAACAGGAGGGTGACATACAGAGAGGATTGGCTCAGGCGGCGGGATCTGGCTCAATCAGAAAACTGATAGCCACGGCCCCACCGCCACCATACATATCAGGAGAGAAATTGGTTGCGGAGAATGACGCACTAAGGTGTAACACACAAACACTTAGCAACTGTGTAAATGTTAAAGATAATGTTAACCAATTAACCAATACAAGTATTAACCCGTGCAAGTTGTACCCTGTTTTGAACTTTCCTCAGGAGTGTGATCAAGAAGACGAATCGGCAACAATTTCAGCGCTCTCTCTAGCAGCCACCATAGCAGAGACCACAGTAGGCACAGCTCCACCCACGAGATTAGTAACAAAGGCCCCTAGCGGAGGGATAGGTGAGGTCGTATCTACAGGTAAGTACGGCACCATACACTATGCTGAAGCCATTTCACCACAGGCTGTAGAACCCACACAGAGTGATGTTGTTAGAGTTACTCCTGTTAGGGTAATAGCTGTTCCAAATGGGAAAACTGACACATCAGGAGTCACCCCTGTGAGGAACATTGCCATGTATAGCCCATTTTCCAGAATGGAATTAAGGACCATAGTGTCTGAATTCCCTGACCCTAGAAAAGACTTAGTTGCCAGTCAAAAATACATCAGAGACTTAGGTAACACTGTAGAGCCCAACAATAAAGACTGGCAGATATTGCTGAGAGCATGTTTACCCTCCAATGTTGACGCAACTCAATTTTTAGCTGATTGCGGATTAGATCAGGATGTACCTCTTACAGATGTGTACAACAAAGATAATGTAAAAAGAATAAACTTACAGTTAAAAGAGTATTTCCCAGCGGTTGTCAGATGGAACAAGATATTCTCCATTAAACAGAAGGAGTCAGAGACAGCTGCAGAGTATTTTCACAGAGCATTATCAGAAATGGCAAAATACACAGGCATAGAGGACATTAAAACAAACATAAACCATCGAGAAGTAGCAGTATCGGTACTGATGGATGGTTTAAAAGAATCATTAAAGACTAGGGTACAGACCACACAACCATGTTGGCGAGGTCTGTCTGTGGCTACTTTGAGAGAGGCTGCTATTGATCACGATAGGAACATCACCAGACACAGGGAACAACAAAGTGATAAGTTAATGGCCGTAAGTATACAGGCCCTGACCACAAGGCAGCCTTTGTTTGTATCACCAAACCCTGTGGGTAAGTCAAGTGTGGTTACTTGTTATTCTTGTCATAAACAGGGACACATGGCACGAGATTGTAGAGTAAAGAATGTACGAAACTCATACCAACCCCCTAGACAACGACACGACACACGACATTGGGATCAGGGTCCGCAGAAACGGAGTTATGAGCCACATGCAGGGGAAACAAAAAGATACCCCCCGAACAGAGACTGGCAAGCCTCTGGTAGCTCCCAATTAACTCCATCACAAGTAGTTGCTGCCAGCGGGATTCAGGGAGGTCACCATACCCAATAGGGGTGTGGCCATACCTGTAATCTGCAGCCAGTAAAATTGATTGCAAGTCTTGAAAGTGAACCAGAAATTGCAATCAATGTAGCTGGTAAATCATTAAACTTTCTTGTAGACACAGGGGCGGCCAAATCAGTGATAAATTCGACAGTGGGCATGAGGACCACTGGTAGGACAATTCCAGCCGTGGGAGTAACAGGAGTAGTCCAGCATTACCCTGTTAGCAAACCAGCAGAGATTACAATAGGGCCTTTACATACCAAGCATTCCTTTTTGCTGGCTGCATCGGCACCGACCAATCTCCTGGGAAGAGACTTACTGTGTAAAATGGGGTGCGTCATTTATTGTACTCCTGAAGGTGTATTCTTGGACATACCTGAGAATCACGCTCAGGAAGTACGAGACATGTTAGACTCCCCGTCAAAATTAATGTCACATACCACTATGACAAATAGGACTCCCTCCCAAGTAGAAGAAATGACATCTCAGATACCAGAGTCACTTTGGACTAAAGATGGACAGGACACTGGATTAATGGCAAACGTAGCTCCGGTAGTTGTACAAGTAAAAGATGGTAGGATAGCTCCAAAAATCCCACAGTACCCTCTGAAGCCAGAGGTGGAGTTAGGAGTTTACCCAGTAATAGAGCGCTTGCTACAACAGGGCATTCTGGTAAGAACGTCCAGCACTGCTAATAGTCCCATCTTCCCTGTGAAAAAGAGTGGGGGGAGGGGTTACCGGCTAGTGCAGGATCTAAGGGGGATTAACAAAATAGTTGAGAGTCAGTTCCCCGTAGTGCCAAATCCAGCTGTCATCCTAATGCAAATCCCTCCCACTGCGAAATTTTTCACTGTTATTGACCTCTGCTCCGCTTTCTTTTCGGTACCTCTGCACCCTGACAGTCAATATTTGTTTGCATTCACATACAGAGGAGTCCAATACACATGGACTCGATTACCACAAGGATTCATAGATAGCCCAAGTATATTTTCTCAGGCTTTGCATGATTGTTTACAGTCTTTCCAACCAGTGAGTGGATCAGTATTAATACAGTACGTGGATGATCTACTACTGTGTTCTGATTCATTGGAGGCATCCCTGAAGGATACGAAACAGCTCCTGTTTCATCTTTCAAACACAGGACACAAGGTTTCCAAAGACAAGTTGCAATTATGCCAAACTAAGGTAAAATATTTGGGACACTGTCTAACACAAGGACTGAGACACCTGACCGCTGATAGAATTCAAGCAATTAGAGACATGACTCTGCCACAAACCCAGCAACAGATCAGAACATTTTTAGGAATGTGTGGGTATTGCCGTAACTGGATCCCAGGGTTTTCCATCCTAGCGTTACCCTTGCAGGAAATGGTCTCCTCAAACAAACCTGATCGGATTTCGCATACAGACGAGTCTGAGGCAGCATTTGAGAGACTTAAACAGTGCCTAACGCAGGCACCAACATTAGGTATGCCGGACTATGGGAAACCCTTTGAACTATACGGAACAGAAAGTGCTGGTTGCGCGGCAGGCGTACTAACCCAAAAGCACGGTGATGCCAGCAGGCCAGTAGCATATTACAGCGCTCAGCTAGACACGGTAGCGCGATCCCTCCCCACATGCTTGCGAAGCGTTGCTGCGATAGCATTGCTAGTAACGAAAAGCGAAGACGTCGTGCTAGGTCACAACCTCACAATTCATACACCACATGCAGTGTCAGCCTTGTTAAATTCTGCCCAAACCAGGCACGTCTCATCAGCGCGGTTTACAAGATGGGAATTGGCACTAATGGCCCCCGTAAACATCACCATAAGGAGATGCAGTGCATTAAATCCTGCAACATATCTCCCAATTGTGTCTGGACAGACCCAAAGGGTGGAGGATGAGAGTACTGGGGAAAGAGGATTTAATACAAAGGAAGACACTCATGATTGTATGGAATATTTGACCAAAAATTTTACCGCAAGGCCTGACATCAGTGACAACCCACTGAAAGATGCAGAACTTACGTTCTACACGGACGGTAGTTGTCATAGACAGTCAGACTCGGGAGACTTGTGTACTGGATACGCAGTCGTAGATGACCAAGGCACCATAGAAGCGGAACCGCTAGGCCCACCTCACTCAGCCCAGGTTGCTGAACTGGTCGCCCTAACCAGAGCATGTGAATTGGCTAAGGGCAAATCAGCCAATATCTACACCGATTCTAGATACGCATTCGGGGTAGTCCATGATTTCGGAGCCCTATGGCGCCTCAGAAATTTCATGACGGCAGCTGGTACACCGGTAGCGCATGCAGCTCACATAAAAAGGCTTCTAACAGCGATACAGGAACCCGACAGAGTGGCTGTTATCAAATGTAAAGCACATACATATAGCCAAGACCCAGTATCGCTTGGTAACAGCCGAGCAGACGAAGCGGCTAAATTAGCAGCTGGTACCCCCAGACAGACAGACACCACACAATTGATGGTATTTAATACCATCAACACACAGAAGTTGTGTGAAATGCAAAATTTGTGTTCCACACAGGAAAGGGCAGTCTGGAAGGCAAAGGGATATGGCCAGGAGTCCTCAGGACTCTGGACGGATGGACAAGGTAAACCGGTGGCCCCCAGAGCATACCTTCCATGTTTAGCTGAGGCAGCTCACGGGCTGACTCATCTGGGCAGGGAAGGGATGTGCAAGTTGGTAAGAGCATATTGGTGTGCCCCAGGATTCTCATCTCATGCGAGTAAAAGGGCAATGTCATGCCTTACCTGTTTGAGAAAGAATATTGGAAAGGCAATACCTACAGAACCATCCCATATCCCACCTGCCGGCGGCCCTTTCCAGGTAATACAGATTGACTTCATTCAATTACCCCCTTGTCGAAATTTGAAATATGTACTTGTTTGTATAGATGTTTTTTCAAATTGGGTCGAAGCATTTCCGGCGGCCACAAATACCGCTATGTTTACTGCTAAGAAAATTGTGCAGGAATTTGTATGTAGATATGGTATCCCTAGAATTATCGAAAGTGATAGGGGTACCCATTTTACAGGTGATGTCTTTCAAGGAATGTGTAAATTGATGGGAATTGATAGCAAGCTGCACACTCCATACCGTCCACAGGCGAGTGCGAAAGTGGAAAGAGTGAACAGCACTATTAAAAATAAACTGAGTAAAGTGATGGCAGAGACAGGATTGACATGGCCAGAAGCTTTACCCATTGTACTGTACAGCATCAGAACCACTCCCAGGTCCCCTCTTAATCTGTCTCCCTTTGAAATCTTGTTTGGTCGACAACCGCATGTTATGATTAACCCTCAGGATGATTTGAAGTGTAACAATGAAGTGACTGTAAAATACTTGATTAACATGAGTAAACAGTAAAGGAATCAAAATGATAATCTGAAGTTAGTGATTCCTGATTTACCAGATAGTAATTGTCATGACATTGAACCTGGGGATTATGTAATGATACGGAATTTTCTACGCTCAGGTTGCCTTATTGACAGATGGGAAGGACCATACCAGGTCTTATTGACTAGCACTACAGCATTGAAGGTTGCTGAGAGAGAGACTTGGGTTCATTCGTCCCACTGTAAGAAGGTCGTTGATCCAGAGAAGTCCTGTGATAAGGAACAGACGGTAGAGGTTGTATCACTAGAGTGTCTGTTCCAGAAGGACTAAAGCGGCACCTGAGCATCGAGAACCACGAGATCAAAAGCAGTTGTCGATCCCCTGTTCCCTTTTTTTTGTTTTTCTCCACTTCCCATCCCCTCTCCCTCAAATTATTTTTCCCCCCTTCTCATTCTTCTTCGTCTCCTCCTAAGATGGACTTGCCCCAAGAGACTGTGATCCGGATTTTCCTGTTGACCATGATGTTGACCAGAGCAGTCTGTTCCGGCGAGAGTACCATGGAGGTCGAGAGAGGTTCTGGAATGGGTTCTGATGACAGAGATGGAGGCGTAGTTTTCCAAGAACAACTTAACCAACAAGTAAAGGCGAGTATCAGAAAACGATCCGATAGCATTGACCATAGAAGGAATTGTGAAGGATTGTTAGCTGAAGAAAACTGTATCTGTAGGCTCTGTAACAATGTCATTGAGGATGGGTGCATTAAGAAATGCCAATCCAGTTTTAATATCCACATGGACCGGCATCCATTGAGTGACTATCACTCCTTAGTGGGTAATGTGTTAAACAAAACAGATTGTTGGGTATGCTCTCAAGTACCTCAGGGTCATAGCAAATCAGGGCTAGTACCATTTCCTTTAACGATAGAGGAGGTACTTGAGTTAAATGGTGGGAGACCGGTGGACCGGAGGTTTAATATCTCCAGCCCTCCTAGTTTGAAGCTCCACCAATACCATGTGGATAGGTCCCTATTATGTTTCAACATCTCCAATCCCCGAAAGCCGGGAAATTGGGAAGTGTCATGGCGTAACCACACCATGACCTTTTCGCATAGAGCAGATAGAATGCCTACAGATACAGAGCTTGTACGCCACATAGCCAGTAGAGGAAAATCTTTCCGGTATAGGTATACCTTAGGAAATAGGATTACTAGAGTTGGAGAGGTATCACCAGGATACTGTGCACATATCGTACAACCTGATACGTGTACTAAGCAGATGGAAGAATTAGGGTTAGGAGATTTCACATGGAAGGTGTGTAATATGGTTATGTCCTACTCCGTCCCATATGTTCTCCCCGATGATGCATATTTCATATGCGGGAGAAAGGCGTACAAGTGGCTTGCCCCAAACTCTGAAGGATTGTGTTATATTGGAAAAGTACTGCCTGAAGTAATGACTGTATCACATGACAAAATGAAAGACATACACCGTGGTGCCCAAGCTCCTTATACTCACACCCATTACGAGCACGTTGTTAAAAGGCACCTGATAGAGAAGACAGAGCATCCGGCCTCTGATCTGATAAGTGAATCCACCGGGATTCAATTCTTAATCGCGTTAGATTTCACCCGCACCGCTAGAGGAGTGCTGAATTATAAATACATATCGGCGCTCGCAAATTTGTTAGATAATATCACTGAAATGTATGATGACACATTTAGGTATACTGGAAGGGAACTTCAAGCTTACAAAACAGAACTGGTACAGCATAGAATGGTTCTCAATTACCTCACAGCAGTGACAGGCGGATATTGTGTCACACTGGCAACACAATACGGCGTGAAATGTTGCACATATATTACGAATAGCACCGAGGATCCGGTCGAGGTCATAGACCAAAAGATGGACGATATTCTCCAACTGAAGTGGGAATTTCGCAGGAGACACAATCTCACTCTTGCTGCTGTAGGTAATGAGCTGACTGGTTGGGTGTCATGGTTGAACCCGCGAAATTGGTTTTCTGGTTTAGGAGACTGGGCTCAAGGAGTCATAATGGATGTTGGGAAGTTTCTCCTATGTATCTTAGGTGTTGTCATATCGATTGGATTGATATTTAGATGCGGTCAGGCTTTAATGAAGTGCAAACATCGTACAAGGGTAATGAGTTTGAGGAGTGAGGAAACTGTAATTCCAATGGACTTGATTTATGACCCAAATGTAGAAACAATGATGTGATGAAAATGCGATTTCTACGGTCCGTTTCTTTCACCTGTTTTTCCGTTTTCTCCAAGGTAACAAGACCCACTTGGACGAGGAATTTGATGAGCCGATATACAGACAACAGAGGGATTAAAGAAGAAGTTTGACAACCTGATACACAGATTTTTGATGAACTATGCCATGGATCCCCAGTTTCCCTAGAAATTTTAAAATTACGCTAGCCCAACACTTTTGTAAATCTATGGACATTGACAGCTTTGCTCGCACCTTATGAGCAAAAGCACAAAGAAGACTGCATTCAACAGACACCAAACAAGACCTCAATCGACGACTGTACATTTACCTGACATAGAATACCACCGCATTTACCGTAATTATGTCTTATCTTCATTTCTACAACCCTCAGGTAATGACACACATAGTCGATAGGGAATACAGGCACAGATATCAGCAATCACATATCTCCCCCATTCATGTATCATCAACTAAAATGTGCTCCCCCATTTTGTTACAACCAAAGCCGAAAAGAGCTCGGTAAAGTTTGACAGCCCATCCACAGACCCGTACCACGGGATAAGAAGGAATTCACATGTATACTTCGCAATACCTCGAAGCTTGATTTAAAACACGTACGGCACGATGATACATGACCCCCAAGCACGGATTCATACACACATGCTTCTGCTATCTCACTAGGTCATACCCTTTTCCTACCTTCTCCTCTCCTCCCCTACCCAACCATGTAAATGTATTAACCCCTGACATATATTTTTCTCTTTTGAAATGTTTTAGAAGGTGGCAGTTATTGTTGACTGCCAAAGGGTGGACTGTCAAAGTCAGAAAAATATCTCTATACACACTGCCATATTTGCACCTCATTCTGGTCCGCGCTGCGCATGCGTGCGCTCTCCCGTGCGTGCGCATACTCACAGTCGCGGGCACCCGCAGGTGCACGGTATGCGTATTTACGGTAGAGTTTATGTGATCGTTGCGTGCGACTCAATCGTTACATATTTTCAGTAATAATGTATTTTGTAGATCATGGTCCCTCTGATAGATTCTGAAAGTTTAGTTAACATAGCATGTTCCTGAACAGAGAGATCCCTCTTTGTATTGTACGAAGGGTCTAACAGGGGTCATACAGTGGTGTTTGGTACCCATCGGAAGAGTATTTAAATAGCAATATTCCGGTGTTGGTTTGGAGCGGATTAATCGCTCATGCGAATAGTTATGGACATAAGAAGTTTATGTCCATTTACTATTATTTGTTCTTATTTAGTCATGCGGCGGGAAACTCAGTATCCCACCCACCTGAACAGTTGGAAGCAGTCACAGCCCACCTGTATGAATCAACCTATGACCTTTTGTTATAATGCGAAGCCGAATTCCTGTGTCCAATGAACAATGAGATTGTAGGGACCATTGAATTGTATTGTGTGTGGGGCATAAATAGGCAGGCCGACCATATCCAGTTCACTCTCTTCAACGGTTCTCATTGCTGATAATCGGGAGCTGGATATCGAGGCGCATGCGATCGCTTCCCCTTGTGCGTAAGTGTTTCTCCGCAATCATATTGATCTTCTTGTTATTCCGAGCCGATCTCTCTCAATTTCTCTCTCTCTCCCTCTCCTTCTCTTTCTCTCTCTTTTTCCCTTAAATTGTATTGTATTGTATTTCCTGTGTAGTTATCTGGTTAGGTAGTCTATGTTATATTGTAGTGTATGACTTGTATTGTGTTTAACTCTTTTGCAAGTATAGCATTCATAATATATATTTTAGGCGTTGGACCCTGAGCACGGTATCTGTGTGTTTCTTATAGTATTAAGTATTCTCAGAGCGTCGGTGACGCTCGAAAAGCTCTAAAGGTAATAAGGTTATACTGTGTTGCATTTACACTCTAACATTACACTAAGGTTTTACTGCACAATACACTGTTTATGGTTTAGATACAAAGGTTTAATATAGTGAGCGTCAGCGCCGCTGGTGATCTCCTCGTGGTCCCGAGCGTCCGCTACGCTATAGCGAATCATTACGTTAGTTAACAGCCAATAACGTGCCTGCCTGTGATCTCTTGGCCGTGAGTGAACGTGACGCTTGAGCGTCTCGATCACGGCAAAGCGATTGTTACGCAACTAGCGTACCCTTACGGTACTTCATACGTAGATAGCGTACAGTGTTCTTAGACCTCATAAAGGGTATTATATACGATAAATATTTAGCTTTATCACTTGGCTACTGCCAAAACTGCCTGTCTGCCTAATACAGCTCCTTCTGTGTCGAAGGCCAAAGGCACGTCCTTTCGCCCCTTTCGTCCTTCAGGTAAAGCAAAAGGTCAGGCGTACCATAAGCAGGCCCGCACTTCCAAACCTGGTAAGCCGAAGCCCAAAAGAGCCTGGGCTGCCCGTCAGCCAACAGCCAAGACCGATAAGCCTGCCGCATGACGGGGCGGGCCTCCCCCTGGGGGATCCCAGGGTGGGGGGCCGGCTTCTAGGGTATACCCAGGAATGGTTGAAGACCACTTCAGATGCATGGGTACGGGAAGTCATCACTCGAGGTTACGCCATAGCCTTCAAAAACCGACCCCCTCATCGATTTTGCCAGACAGACATCCCGTCGGACCAGACAAAGGCAAACACTCTGCATTCGGTGGTACAGACCCTCCTGGATACAGGAGTCGTAGTACAGATGCCTCTTGCTCAGAGGGGCCGGGGGTACTATTCTCCGCTGTTTCTAGTCCCGAAACCGAAAGGGGCCCTCCCGGCCCATTCTCAACCTCAAGGCACTGAACAAGTTTGTGAAGGTTTCCAAGTTCCATATGGAAACCCTTCGCTCTGTAGTTCTGGCCTTGGAACCTGGGGACTACATGGTCTCCCTGGACATACAGGATGCTTACCTGCATATTCCTATAGCAGTGTCAAATCAACAATACCTGAGGTTCGCTATTGGCAACCTCCATTACCAGTTTCGGGCGTTACCTTTTGGTTTAACAACGGCTCCGCGAGTCTTCACCAAAGTTATGGCGGTGATGACGGTTGTACTCCGCCGTCAAGGGGTCAGGATACTGCCGTATCTGGACGACTTGTTAATCCTGGCAAATTCCCCAGATCTTCTCCTGCGTCATCTGGATATGACGGTCCGGTTTCTACAAGCCCACGGGTGGCTCATCAACTGGAAGAAATCCTCCCTGGTCCCTGCTCAGAGCATGGTGCATCTGGGAGCGCTGTTGGACACTCACAACCAGAGGTTGTACTTGTCTCAAGAGAAAGTCCTGAAACTTCAGGACAGGATTCGTTGCTTCCTTTCTCGTCCGCAAGTGTCAATACATTCGGCAATGCAGGTGCTGGGCCTCATGGTATCAGCATTCGACAAGGTGGAGTATGCTCAATTCCATTCTCGCCCCCTCCAGAAGCTGATTCTTGCCAAGTGGGACGGCCTGCCTCACCGGATCAGGTCTCAAATTATCTCTTTGACTCCGGAGGTCCGTCTGTCGCTACTCTGGTGGCTTCAGGACCGACAATTGTGCAGAGGCCGTCCCTTCTGGATATCCAACTGGGTCCTGTTGACGACAGATGCCAGTCTAAGAGGTTGGTGCGCGGTGCTGGAGCAGCACTCCTTGCAGGGTCGGTGGACCAAGGAGGAATCTCTCCTCTCGATCAACATTCTGAAATTGCGGGCGGTCTTCAATGCGTTGAACCTAGCCCAGCATTTGATTCAGAACCGTCCTGTTCAAGTACAGTCGGACAACACCACCACAGTGGCTTACATAAATCATCAAGGCGGCACTCGAAGCCGTTTGACAATGAAGGAAGCCTCACAGATTCTATATTGGGCAGAACGCCATCTACCGGCAATATCGGCAATATTCATTCCGGGAGTCCTGAATTGGGAAGCGGACTTTCTCAGTCGTCAGGACGTGCATGCCGGCGAGTGGGGCCTCCATCCAGAAGTGTTTCAACTCCTTGTGGAAAGGTGGGGTCTTCCAGATATGGATCTGATGGCGTCTCGACACAATCACAAGGTTCCGTTCTTCGGAGCAAGGACAAGAGATCCTCAAGCAGCATTTGTGGATGCGCTGACAGTGCCGTGGAGGTTTCGGCTGCCATACGTGTTCCCTCTGGTGTCACTCCTGCCCACGGTAATTCGGAAGTTCAAGCAAGAAAAAGGAAATCTGCTTCTCATAGCTCTGGCGTGTCCCAGATGGCACTGGTTCTCAGACCTGCAAGGCCTATCGTCAGAGCGTCCACTTCTACTTCCACAATGCCCAGACCTCCTCGTTCAGGGCCCCTATGTCTACCAGGACCTAGCCCGGCTGTCTTTGACGGCGTGGCTCTTGAAGCTTCCGTCTTAAGAGCTAAGGGTTTTTCTGAAGAGGTAATTAAAACTATGTTGCGGGCCCGGAAACCGGCCTCTGCTCGGATTTACCATCGGGTCTGGCATTCCTACTTTGGTGCGCATCTAACCAATATGACGCTTCCAAGTTTAGTACAGCCAAACTTTTGGCTTTTCTACAGCAGGGCCTAGATTTAGGCCTGCGTCTGGCCTCCCTCAAGGTTCATATTTCTGCCGTGTCGGTGTGGTTTCAGAGAAAACTTGCGACTTTACCTGATGTTCATACTTTCACTCAGGGTGTGTTGCGTATCCAACCTCCCTATGTCCCGCCTGTGGCTCCTTGGGACTTGTCGGTGGTTTTGGAGGCGTTACAAGAGTCTCCATTTGAACCTCTTGGTTCAGCTGACCTTAAGTGGCTTTCCCTTAAGGTGGTGTTTCTGTTGGTTATTGCCTCTGCTAGAAAAGTGTCGGATTTGGGTGCCTTGTCTTGTAGTTCCCCATATCTGATTTTTCACCGTGACCGGGCGGTTCTTAGGATATTTGCCTAAGGTGGTTTCTTCGTTCCACCTTATTTAGGAGATTGTGGTTCCAGCTTTTGTCTCTCCTGATTTGTCTCCCAAAGAGCGGTCTTTGGATGTGGTACGGGCTCTCCATATTTATGTGAAGAGAACTGCTTCTATTCAAAAGTCTGATTCTCTCTTTGTTTTGTTTGGATTTCACAAACGTTGCTGGCCTGCTCACAAGCAGACCCTGGCCAGGTGGATCAGAATGGTGATTGCGCATGCTTGTGTGAAGGCTGGTCTGTCAGCTCCTGTTCACATTACGGCCCATTCTACTCGGTCTGTTGGACCTTCTTGGGCGGCCCAACGTGGTGAGACCCTTGATCAATTGTGCAAGGCGGCTACGTGGTCCTCCGGGAACACGTTCATAAGGTTCTATGCCTTCGATACTGCCGCTTCCCAGGATGCTTCCTTTGGACGCCGGGTTCTTGTGACCGCTACAGTGCGTCCCCTCCCATAAGGAACTGCTTTAGGACATCCCCATTGTCCAGACTTGTGGAGCCCAGTGTACCCCGCAGCAGAAAACGAGTTTTATTGTAAGAACTTACCCTTGTTAAAACTCTTTCTGCGAGGTACACTGGGCTCCACAAGGCGCCCACCCTGACGCACTTAGCTTCTTTGGGTTGATATGGCATTAGCCGCTGACACTTCTCTTGTAGTGAGAGTGTGGTGTATGTGGCTACTGGCTACTAACCGTTGTCGTCTCTTTTCCTGCTACTGCATTGGGCTGGATAACTAAACTGAGCACCTGTGCTGGGAGGCGGGGGTGATATAGGAGGCGGCGCTATGCATCTTGGTAAGAAGGTCAAAGCTTTGAGCCTGTTGGTGCCTCGGATCAAGTTCCTACTCTACACCCCCTTGTCCAGACTTGTGGAGCCCAGTGTACCTCGCAGAAAGAGTTTTAACAAGGGTAAGTTCTTACCATAAAACTCGTTATTATAATGTTTTGGAATAATGTGAAGATTTGATGAGCATTTGGTTAAAAAAAGCAGATGTGTCACTAGGCTGGCGGTGCTATAACTTGCAACAACAACAAAAGTGAATAAACACACAAATGAATTAAAGGATGATTTCACCTAAAACTAAGAACAAAGGGGTCTATGTACTGAGCCCAGAGCCGGATTAAGGGGGGGACTCCGGGGGAAGTACCCCTGGGCCCCTCAGTCTGAGAGGGCCCCCCTGCCACCAGCCACAGATCGGATCTCTGTTATAGATCCGATCCGCAGCTATGAGATTCCCTGCAGGCACTGATTGCCGTCACTCCCGCCGGCGCCGCAGACCTTTGCTGGGTTGCTAGGTGACGGCTCAGCTAACCAATGGGCTGTACAGCTGCAGCCTGCGTCTCCTTTACTGGCTGGAGCGCAGGCTGAAGTGGAAACGGAGCAGCCTGTGGACTCGTGGAGCAGGGAAGATGTGCTCCGAGGAGAGCAGAGGATCTCTCCCTCTGCTCCTGTACTGTGTCTCTCGCAGCCTGTCTTTATCAGCAGTAAGACAGGCTGCATTGAATTTTTTCTTTGCTGTTAAGAATTAAATTTGAGTTAAGGCTCTGGGTCATATATATGCATGTATTATTATTATTTTTTTATGGTTTTAATTTTAGACCTGAGAGGGCCCCCGTCTTAAGTACCCCGGGCCCTCCGAAGTCTTAATCCGCCTCTGCCTGAGCCTTGAAGAGAGATAAAGTACCTGCCAATCAGCTCCTTCTGTAACTGCAATGTTACAGGCTTTGTTTGAAAAATGACAGGAGCTGGTTGGTTGGTACTTTGGGCTTAATTCAGACCTGGCTGCTAATGCGATCATTCACATTGCGGGCGCATCCCCTAAGGATGCGTCTGCAACATGATTGACCAGGGCGGTCGTTGGTTGGCCTGCAACGCGCTGTTTTGGTGCGTGGTAGGCTAAACGGGGAGTGTTGGTAGAGTTTTTGATTCAATTAAAAAAAAATGGTGGCGGGCTGCCTAACAGCGCAGCCAGAGGTAATCTTTAATTCGCTGCGTCCGCTATTACATGGCGGACGCATCGTAAGGTGGTGCCACACACATGCTGGGCAGCCCCCAGCATGTGAGGAGATGGACGCAGATCTTGCTGCGTATGCAGTGATCTGCGTCCATTTCTGAATAACCCCCAAATTGTAGGTGCATTTTGCTTTTATTGCAGCAGTGAATCATTTTGAATAACTTTGTACACCTGGACTTTGGAATTCTATCCCGTCTTCCCTAGAAAAAAAAAAAGTAAATGTCTATAAAATTGTAATGGGTTGTCCTGTGCACAGCTCTATTTATGTCATGCCATTGACGGAGCCTTTGGGTTAATGACAAAGGCCCAGATTTATCAAACCTTTGAGAGTGATAAATTGCACGGTGATAAAGTACCAACCAATCAGCTCCTAACTGTCATATTACAGGCTGTTTTTGAAAAATGACAGTAAGGAGCTGGTTGGCTGGTACTTTATCACAGTGCTATTTATCACTTTCCAATGCTTGATAAATCTGGACCAATATGCGTTAGCAAGCCATCATTACCACTTCACACTGGCGTAAAGGGTACAAGGTGTGCGGTGCACACAGGCCCCTGGGTCCAGGGAGGCACACACACAGCATACCCTGCACCCACTTAATTATACTTTCTCTTACGTCCTAGAGGATGCTGGGGTCCACATTAGTACCATGGGGTATAGATGGGTCCACCAGGAGCCATTGGCACTTTAAGAGTTTGAGAGTGTGGGCTGGCTCCTCCCTCTATGCCCCTCCTATCAGACTCAGTTTAGAAAATGTGCCCGGAGGAGCCGGTCACAGCTAGGGGAGCTCTACAGAGCTTTTCTAGAAAAATGTTATTTTAGAGTTTTTTTATTTTACAGGGAGGCTGCTGGCAACAGCCTTCCTGCAGCGTGGGACTAAGGGGGAGAGTAGTGTCCGCCCTGCGGGGTCTGAGCCACTTACTCCACTGACATGACACTGAGCTCCTGAGGGGATAGGTCGTTCCCCGTCATGGGGGATCGTTCACCCGAGCAGCATACAGCCAACCCCTTATAGAGCTGAAGATTATGGCGAGTAAGTCACCGATCCCCAGAGGCGTAACTAGGGTTTTTGGAGCCCAGGGCAAGATGTAAAATGGCGACCCCCCCCCCCAAAAAAAAACATAGCAAAAGAAGTATGTGAGCGCGCCAAGGACACGCGTGGCGAAAAAATGGACATGGTCACACACCAGAAGGGGTGTGGCCACACTCCAGAAGGGGTGTGGCCACTGAAAATGGCCCACACTGCCAGTTACATTGCCCCACAGTGCCAGATACAATGCCCCACAGTGCCAGTTACATTGCCCCACAGTGCCAGATACAATGCCCCACAGTGCCAGTTACATTGCCCACAGTGCCAGATACAATGCCCCACAGTGCCAGTTACATTGCCCCCCAGTGCCAGATACAATGCCCCACAGTGCCGGATACATGCCCCACAGTGCCAGTTACATTGCCCCACAGTGCCACATACAATGCCCCACAGTGCCAGATACATGCCCCACAGTGCCAGATACAATGCCCCACAGTGCCAGTTACATTGCCCCACAGTGCCAGATACAATGCCCCACAGTGCCAGTTACATTGCCCCACAGTGCCAGATACAATGCCCCACAGTGCCGGATACATGCCCCATAGTGCCAGTTACATTGCCCCACAGTGCCAGATACAATGCCCCACAGTGCCAGTTACATTGCCCCACAGTGCCAGTTACATTGCCCCACAGTGCCAGTTACATTGCCCCACAGTGCCGGATAAAATTCCCCCTCAGAGCCAGATACATGCCCCACAGTGCCAGATACATGCCCCACAGTGCCAGTTACATTGCCCCACAGTGCCAGTTACATTGCCCCACAGTGCCAGATACATGCCCCACAGTGCCAGTTACATTGCCCCACAGTGCCAGTTCCATTGCCCCACAGTGCCAGTTCCATTGCCCCACAGTGCCGGATACAATGCCCCACAGTGCCAGATACATGCCCCACAGTGCCAGTTACATTGTCCCACAGTGCCAGATACAATGCCCCTCAGTGCCAGTGACATGCCCCACAGTGCCAGTTACATTGCCCCACAGTGCCAGATACAATGCCCCACAGTGCCGGATACATGCCCCACAGTGCCAGTTACATTGCCCCACAGTGCCAGATACAATGCCCCACAGTGCCAGATACATGCCCCACAGTGCCAGTTACATTGCCCCACAGTGCCAGATACAATGCCCCACAGTGCCAGATACATGCCCCACAGTGCCAGTTACATTGCCCCACAGTGCCAGTTACATTGCCCCACAGTGCCGGATACAATGCCCCACAGTGCCAGATACATGCCCCACAGTGCCAGACACATGCCCCACAGTGCCAGTTACATTGCCCCACAGTGCCAGATACAATGCCCCACAGTGCCAGATACATGCCCCACAGTGCCAGTTACATTGCCCCACAGTGCCGGTTACATTGCCCCACAGTGCCGGATACAATGCCCCACAGTGCCAGATACATGCCCCACAGTGCCAGTTACATTGCCCCACAGTGGCAGATACAATGCCCCACAGTGCCAGTTACATGCCCCACAGTGCCAGTTACATTGCCCCACAGTGCCAGATACAATGCCCCACAGTGCCGGATACATGCCCCACAGTGCCAGTTACATTGCCCCACAGTGCCAGATACAATGCCCCACAGTGCCAGATACATGCCCCACAGTGCCAGTTACATTGCCCCACAGTGCCAGATACAATGCCCCACAGTGCCAGATACATGCCCCACAGTGCCAGTTACATTGCCCCACAGTGCCAGTTACATTGCCCCACAGTGCCGGATACAATGCCCCACAGTGCCAGATACATGCCCCACAGTGCCAGATACATGCCCCACAGTGCCAGTTACATTGCCCCACAGTGCCAGATACAATGCCCCACAGTGCCAGATACATGCCCCACATTGCCAGTTACATTGCCCCACAGTGCCAGTTACATTGCCCCACAGTGCCGGATACAATGCCCTACAGTGCCAGATACATGCCCCACAGTGCCAGTTACATTGCCCCACAGTGCCAGATACAATGCCCCACAGTGCCAGTTACATGCCCCACAGTGCCAGTTACATGCCCCACAGTGCCAGATACATTGCCCCACAGTGCCAGATACAATGCCCCACAGTGCCAGTTACATGCCCCACAGTGCCAGTTACATGCCCCACAGTGCCAGATACATTGCCCCACAGTGCCGGATACAATGCCCCACAGTGCCAGATACATGCCCCACAGTGCCAGTTACATTGCCCCACAGTGCCAGATACATTGCCCCACAGTGCCGGATACAATGCCCAACAGTGCCAGATACATGCCCCACAGTGCCAGTTACATTGCCCCACAGTGCCAGTTACATTGCCCAACAGTGCCGGATACATGCCCCACAGTGCCAATTGCATTGCCCCCCGGTGCCAGATACAATGCCCCACAGTGCCAGTTACATTGCCCCCCCCAGTGCCAGATACAATGCCCCACAGTGCCGGATACATGCCCCACAGTGCCAGTTACATTGCCCCACAGTGCCAGATACAATGCCCCACAGTGCCAGATACATGCCCCACAGTGCCAGATACAATGCCCCACAGTGCCGGATACATGCCCCACAGTGCCAGTTACATTGCCCCACAGTGCCAGATACAATGCCCCACAGTGCCAGATACATGCCCCACAGTGCCAGTTACATTGCCCCACAGTGCCAGATACATTGCCCCACAGTGCCAGATACATGCCACACAGTGCCGGACACATTGCCGCACAGTGCCAGATACATGCCCCACAATGCTAGTTACATTGCCCCACAGTGCCAGTTACATTGCCCCACAGTGCCAGTTACATTGCCCCACAGTGCCAGTTACATGCCCCACAGTGCCAGTTACATGCCCCACAATGCCAGTTACATTGCCCCACAGTGCCAGTTACATGCCCCACAGTGCCAGTTACATGCCCCACAATGCCAGTTACATTGCCCCACAGTGCCAGTTACATGTCCCACAGTGCCAGTTACATGCCCCACAGTGCCAGGCCCCACTCAGTGCCAGTTACATATGCCCCATTTGGTGCCAGATACATGCCCCACTGTGCCGCCAAGCCCGCCGCCCCCCGTCACTCACCGCTTGCTCTTTGTGAGGGGAGGAGAGCGCAGCGCCTCTCTTTTCCCTCACCGCTCCAGGTCTCCGGCAGCTGTCTGGTGCCGGTTCGCTAGCCAATCAGAGCACGCGAACCGGCAGCCAATCAGGAGCCGGTCCGCAAGCTCTGATTGGCTAGCGCCGGAGACCGGACACAGCAGCGCTGCTGGCAGCGCTGCTTGTGCTGGCAGCGGCGGTGAGGGGAGGGAGAGACGCTCCGCTCTCCTCCCCTCACATTTAGGGTTGACGGGGGCGAGTGGGGCATGATGCCCTAGTCGCCGGCGGCGCCCCCCTCTCCTGGGCCTGCCAAGGCGCCCAGGGCACGTGCCCCACTCACCCTACCCTAGATACGCCTCTGCCGACCCCCCTAGCAAGCTGGGGGCCGGTGTGAAGATCTCGGCAGCAGGGTAGGAACGCAGTATTAACTGCACTCCGAGATGGCTCAGCGGTACATAGTGCGGCGCGCTGAGGGGCGCCCTGGGCCAGCGCTTACACCCTACACTGGTCACAAAGCCTGTCGGGGTCCCAGGATCTCAGCCAGCATCAATCTTCATGCCAGTGTAATCTGATGAAAAGTGGGAAGACAGCGCCATTTTGGGGACGGGGCTTCTCCTCAGAGCGGACCCAGCAGCGTTCAGCGCCATTTTCCTGCCTGCGCAGCGCTGATCAGGAGAAAGAAGGTCCCTCCACAGCAACTCCAGCTATCTCTCACGGTACTAGGGGGTTGCAGAAGGGGGGGGGGAGGCTGCAATATGACTGTGTATCCTATTGAGGTGCACAGTCAACGCTGACAAGGGGTCTCCCTTTGGTTAGTAGCGCTGTGTGTGGGTTGGCTCCAATCTCTGTGTCTCTCTTACCATTCTTGGGGGGGGGGGGGACTCTGTCTGTCCTCCCCTGTGTGTGTGTGGAGTGTTTTGTGGTCTCCTTTAGCTATGTCCAGGGACACTGTGTCATATGCTGTGGAGGATGTGTCCTCCCAGGATGATCCCATTCCATGTAATCAGGATAGCACTGGTTTAGCACAGATTCCAGCAAGGGAACCTGAGTGGTTTTCCTCTATCAAATCTCGGATTTCTCAGATTTCAGACAGGGTTGCAAGTAATGAATCCGCAACCCAGGTATTACAGAACTCTATGGCAGTATGTCCCGATTCTGGTACCTCGGGACGCTCCACTATATACCCCCACAAACGTGTGCTTGTTCAGGTCATGCAAGATGACACGGATACCGATTCTGATACCACAGACGGTAATGGGGATGTATTGCGGGGGTCTGCCTCTCTTGCAAAAGGGATGCAATTGATGATAGAGGCTATCAGGGATGTGTTGAATATTAATGATACCACACCTGAGCAGGTTGAGGAGGCTTTCTTCACTGAAAGTAAGAAAGCCTCGCTAACCTTCCCTGCGTCAAAAGAATTGAATGCTATATTTGAGAAAGCATGGGAAAACCCTGAGAAAAAAAATCCAGATCCTTAAAAGGGTCCAGGTGGCGTTTCCTTTCCCTGATGAGGATAGAAAAAAATGGGAAAGCCCACCAATTCTTGACGCATCTGTGTCCAGACTCTCAAAAAGGGTGGTTTTGCCTGTTCCGGGATCTACCGCCTTAAAGGAGCCGGCTGATCAAAGATTGATTATACGCTTAAATCAATGGCCCTCATTCCGAGTTGATCGGTCGCAAGGCGAATTTAGCAGAGTTACACACGCTAAGCCGCCGCCTACTGGGAGTGAATCTTAGCTTCTTAAAATTGCGACCGATGTATTCGCAATATTGCGATTACTAACTACTTAGCAGTTTCAGAGTAGCTTCAGACTTACTCTGCCTGTGCGATCAGTTCAGTGCTTGTCGTTCCTGGTTGACGTCACAAACACACCCAGCGTTCGCCCAGGCACTCCCACCGTTTCTCCGGCCACTCCTGCGTTTTTTCCGGAAACGGTAGCGTTTTCAGCCACACGCCCCTGAAACGCCGTGTTTCCGCCCAGTAACACCCATTTCCTGTCAATCACATTACGATCGCCGGAGCGATGAAAAAGCCGTGAGTAAAATTACTTTCTACATAGCAAAGTTACTTGGCGCAGTCGCAGTGCGAACATTGCGCATGCGTACTAAGCGGATTTTCATTGCGATGCGATGAAAAATACCGAGCGAACAACTCGGAATGAGGGCCCATGTACACAGCTTTGGGGGCCATATTACGTCCCACTATTGCTAGTGCATGGATTGCAAAAGCTATAGTAAAATGGTCAGAAACCTTACTTGAGTATTTGGATACAATGGATAAGGGTAATGTTGAATTGTTTTAGCGTAACATTCACGATTCAGCAGGATTTATGGTAGAATCCATGAAATATTCGGGTTCCATGGCTACGGGGATTTCTTCCATGTATTTTTCAGCTCGTCGGGGACTGTGGCTGTGCCAGTGGTCGGCCGACGTGGAATCCAGGAAAAGTGTGGAGTCCCTACCCTACACAGTCAGGCTCTCTTTGGGGAAGCTTTGGATGCGTGGATATCCACGGCTACTTCGGGTAAGTCTCCGTTCCTTCCCTCAGTTGCACCTGCTCCGAAGAAATCCTTCTCTTCATCAGCATCACAGTCCATTCAGCCTAACAAGCCTAGAAAGGCCAAGCCGTCCAATACCTTCTTTAGGGGAGATCAAGCTAAATACAAGAAACCTGCTGCGGCAGGTTCCCAGGAAACTAAGCCTGCTTCCAGTACGCCGAAGTTCTCCGCATGACGGTGGACCACGCGGCCTGGAGGTAGGGCCAGTGGGAGCGAGGCTCAGACAGTTCAGTCACGTCTGGTTATCGTCCGGACTGGTTCCCTGGGTGATAGATATTGTGTCCCAGGAATACAGGTTGGAATTTCAAAATCTCCCTCCTCACCGATTTTTCAAATCAAACAGGACTGTCCTACAAGCAGTGGTTCAGAAGTTGGTGGAGGCACAGGTCATGTGCCAGTGCCTCCTCTTTCGCAAGCCACGGGTTAATATTTGAACCTTTTCGTGGTACCGATATCGGATGGTTTGGTCAGACCCATTCTGAACCTAAAATCACTGAACCCTTTTCTGAAGGAGTTCAAGTTCAAAATGGAGTCTCTCAGGGCGGTGATATCAGGTCTGGAAGAGGGGGAATTCCTAGTATCCCTGGATATCAAGGATGCGTATCTCCACATTCCGATTTGGCTACCGCATCAGGCTTATCTCCATTTTGCATTATTGGACTGTCATTTCCAGTTCCAGGCCCTGCCATTCGGCCTCTCTACAGCACCAAGGGTGTTCACCAAGGTGATGGCGGAGATGATGGTTCTACTCAGAAAACAGGGGGTGAACATCATTCCGTATCTAGAGATCTACTGATAAAAGCATTGTCCAAGGAGGAGCTGTTGCAGTCCATTGTACTCACAACCCGTCTACTCAGAGTCCACGGTTGGATTCTGAACCTTCCAAAATCTCATTTGGAACCAACCCGGTGGTTGTCTTTTCTGGGGATGATCCTCGACACGGAAGTGCAGAGGGGGTTTCTTCCGCAGGAAAAGGCGTTGGTAATACAAACAATGGTCCGGGATGTCCTGAAGCCAGCCCGGGTGTCGGTTCATCAATGCATTCGCCTTTTGGGGAAGATGGTGGCCTTTTACGAGGCTCTCCAGCACGGGAGGTTCTATGCTCGGGCCTTCCAACTGGATCTCCTGGAAAAGTGGTCAGGATCTCATCTACACATGCACCAGAAAATTCGGCTGTCGCCAAAGGCCAGGATTTCACTCCTCTGGTGGCTCCAATTGCCTCACCTTCTGGAGGGCCACAGGTTCGGTATTCAGGACTGGGTCCTTCTAACCACGGATGCGAGCCTCTGGGGATGGGGCGCAGTCACTCAGGGGGAAACCTTCCATGGAAGGTGGTCAAGTTTGGAAGCCGGCCTGCCGATCAACATCCTGGAACTAAGAGCCGTATACAACGGTCTTCTTCAGGCGGCTCATCTTCTAAGAAATCAGGCCATTCAAGTACAGTCGGACAATGTAACGACAGTGGCTTACAGAAACCGACAGGGCGGAATGAAAAGCAGAGCTGCAATGTCAGAGGTGACAAGAATCATCCTCTGGGCAGAAAAACACACGTTGGCACTCTCTGTAATCTTCATCCCGAGAGTGGACAACTGGGAAGCAAACTTCCTCAGCAGACACGATCTCCATCCGGGGGAGTGGGATCTCCATCCGGAGGTGTTCAAGGAAATAACAGACCTTTGGGGGTTACCCCAAATAGACATGATGGCCTCTCATCTCAACAAGAAGCTTCAACGATATTGTTCCAGGTCAAGGGACCCACAAGCAGTGGACGCCCTGGTGTCTCCGTGGGTGTTCCAGTCGGTGTACGTGTTTCCACTACTCCCACTCATTCCAAGAGTTCTAAAGCTTGTAAGGAGAACAAGAGTTCAAGCGATCCTCATTGCTCCAGACTGGCCAAGGCGGGCTTGGTACGCGGACCTTCTGAATCTCTTGCAGGAAGAGCCGAGGCCTCTTCCTCTTTGGGAGGACCTGCTGCAGCAGGGGCCATTCACCTATCAAGACTTATCGCAGCTACGTTTGATGGCATGGAGGTTGAACGCTTGATACTAGCTCGGAAGGGCATTCCGAAGAAGGTCATTCCTACCCTGATACAGGCTAGGAAAGGGGTAACGTCTAAACATTACCATCGTATTTGGAAGAAATATGTCTCTTGGTGTGAGTCCAAGAAGTTTCCTGCGGTGGAGTTACAACTGGGACATTTTCTCCTCTTCCTGCAAGCAGGTGTGGATATGGGCCTGAGGTTAGGATCTGTGAAGGTCCAGATTTCGACCCTGTCCATTTTCTTCCAGAAACAATTGGCTGCCCTCCCTGAGGTTCAGACCTTTTTGAACTGAGTTCTGCACATCCAACCTCCCTTTGTACCACATACGGCGCCTTGTGACCTTAACGTGGTATTGCAGTTTCTCCAGTCGGACTGGTTTGAGCCTCTGCAGGAGATTGAGGTCAAATTTCTTACATGGAAGGCTGTCACATTGTTGGCCTTAGCTTCTGCTAGACATGTGTCAGAATTGGGGGCTTTGTCCTGTACAAGCCCTTACTTGATCTTCCACGAAGATAGAGCTGAGCTCCAGACACGTCAGCAGTTTCTTCCAAAGGTTGTGTCAGCATTTCATATCAACCAACCTATTTTGCTGCCAGTAGCTACTGACTCCTCAATTTCGTCAAAGTTCTTGGATGTTGTGAGGGCTTTGAAAATCTATGTGAAGAGGACTGCTCGTCACAGGAAATTGGACTCTTTGTTTGTCCTGTATGATCCCAAGAAACTTGGGTGTCCTGCTTCAAAGCAGACTATATCTCGCTGGATTAGGTTCACTATCCAGCATGCATATCCTACAGCTGGATTGCCGTGTCCTAAATCTGTTAAGGCCCACTCTACTCGTAAGGTGGGGTCTTCCTGGGCGGCTGCCCGGGGTGTCTCGGCATTGCAACTTTGCAGAAAAGCAACTTGGTCTGGGTCGAACACGTTTGCTAAGTTCTACAAGTTCGATACTTTGGCCACTGATGATCTGAAGTTAAGTGAATCAGTTCTGCAGGAGCCTCCGCGCTCTCCTTCCCATTCTCGTAGTCCGTAGAGGATACTGGGCCCCCGCCCAGCGCTTCATTTTCCTGCAACCGTTATCTGGTTCAGTACAACTTTGTTTAGTTATGTACCGTATTGTTACTTGGTAAGTAATGTTTCAGCAGTTGCTGAGTTTTTCAAGCTAGTTAGCTTGATGTGCCTTGTATGTGTGAGCTGGTATGAATCTCGACACTATCTGTGTTAAATACTTCTCTCGAAGATGTCCATCTCCTCGGGCACAGTTTCTATACCGAGTCTGGTAGGAGGGGCATAGAGGGAGGAGCCAGCCCACACTCTCAAACTCTTAAAGTGCCAATGGCTCCTGGTGGACCCGTTTATACCCCATGGTACTAATGTGGACCCCCGCATCCTCTACGGACTACGAGAAAAGGATTTACCGGTAGGTAACCAAAATCCTATTTACCGCTCCGTCGCCATGGCACTGGCTGCAGATATGTTAAAATTACTGGGAAAATGGCTGCTGCGGCCATTTTCAGGTGATTCGCACATGCGCAATAAAGATGTCCTAGGAATGCAGTACGAGCGCCATATTCCCGGAGACCTGCGCATGCGCTGCAGACTCTGACACAGTGCCAGATTCTACTGCACTGCCGGAGAGGAAGGGGCCTGATCGGAGCCTGCACATGGGTCCCTTCCTCTCTTGAAACACCTCTGCCACTTCATGCACTTTATCTGCCTGGACTGCTCAATTCATTCTTTCACAAGTTTCTCTAGGAATCACGTAACCAGTGTCCAGATTTATCAAGCCTTGGAGAGTGATAAATTGCACGGTGATAAAGTACCAGCCAACAAGCTCCTAGCTGTTATGTTAGAGGCTGTTTTTGAAAAATGACAGTTAGGAGCTGGTTGGTTGGTACTTTATCACTGTGCAATTTATCACTCACCAAGGCTTGATAAATTTGGGCACAGGTTAGTTCCATGGCGACATGAAAGTCCGGAAACATTTGCAAGGTCATCCCTTATAAACATATACAGGTTCAGTATCCCTTATCCAAAATGCTTGGGACCAGAGGTATTTTGGATATCGGATTTTTCCGTATTTTGGAATAATTGCATACCATAATGAGATATCATGGTGATGGGACCTAAATCTAAGTACAGAATGCATTTATGTTACATATACACCTTATACACACAGCCTGAAGGTAATTTTAGCCAATATTTTTTATAACTTTGTGCATTAAACAAAGTGTGTCTGCATTCACACAATTCATTTATGTTTCATATACACCTTATACACACAGCCTAAAGGTCATTTAATACAATATTTTAATAACTTTGTGTATTAAACAAAGTTTGTGTACATTGAGCCATCAAAAAACAAAGGTTTCACTATCTCACTCTCACTCAAAAAAATCCATATTTCGGAATATTCTGTATTTCGGAATATTTGGATATGGGATACTCAACCTGTAGTACAGATGAAGCTGCGCTCATCTAGTGCGGCTCCATCGCAAACGTGCACTCCCGGCAGGACTAGGCGACCCGACACCTAGTCCCGCTATCATACCTCCCAACTGTCCCGATTTTAGCAGGACATTCCCGCTATTTGGACACTGTCCCGCTGGTCGCAGTGATCACTGAACGCGCACGGCATCTATTCAATGCTAGGAGGGGAGCAAGGGGCAGCTGGGCACGCCCTCAAAATGATGAAAACGGGACCGTGGCACTCGACCACGCCCACTCGGCAGGTGCCATGCCCCTTCCACGGCAAGCCATGCCCCCTTTTGGGTCATGCGTGGCTTCGCCGCGCAGGGGTCCCTCTTCTTCTCCCTTAAAGTTGGGAGGTATGCGCTATGGGAGTGCACATAGATGCTCCCATGGTAGTGAATGGGGCGCGTGCGCATCTCACCTGCCCCATTCACAGCGATAGGTGGGACTCGGCGGGTGCGCTGGGGTGAAAACAAAGCCACAATTAGCGTGGCTCCATCTGTATGTACAGACCAACGGAAACATTGTGGTGCCATATAATTAAATAAATATGATATTTGCATTGTTGTCCTCTGTTTCTAATTTCCAGGGACAGTACCAGGATTTGTATATATGTCCCTTTTATTATTTCTCTAACGTCCTAGTGGATACTGGGAATTGAAGATTACCATGGGGTATAGATCGGGGTCGCTGGAGCCTGGCACTTCAAGAAATGAATAGTGTGTGCTGGCTCCTCCCCTCTATGCCCCTCCTAGCAGACTCAGTTTAGAAAAGGGTGCCCGAGGAGCCGGGTGCATTCTGTTGCTCTCCAGAGAGTTTTCTTCAGAAACGTATTTTAGTTTATTATTTTCAGGCAGCACTGGTTGGCAACTAGTCTGCCTGCGTCATGGGACTTGGGGGGGGGGGGGGGGGGGGGCATACGAACCATCTTCCTTAGAGTTAATGTCTCATATACTCGCTGACAGGACACTGAGCTCCTGAGGTGATGTTCTCATACCCCTCGGGTTTGAGCCCACGCCGGCAGCATGCCGCCACCACTAACAGATGACGAAGACGCAGTGCAGTGAGTTATACACCGGGGTCCCAGTTAGCGGGTTCCCAGTGCAAATGGCAGCATGAAGGGACAGTGATTACCCAGCTACGGCTGTGGTGCCCACTGGGTACCCACACTGGCGATTACATAAAAAAAGGGGTTCCACACTTGTTTCTGCAGCGGGGTACACTGTATTCCACAGGGAATAACATTGGGGTGTAGAGTTGGATCTTGATCCGAGGCACTGGCTAAAGCTTTGACTGTTCCCAGGACGCCTTGCATCGCCTCCTCTATAACCCCGCCTCCAGGCACTGGAGCTCAGTTTGTAAGTTGGTGCCTGCAGTGCAGGCAGCTAACAGGGAGGGCTGCGCTAGGCAGCCCTGGAAAGAGCTTTTCTGAAGAAAGAAGACTTCAAGGGCCGCAGCACAGGCATTTAGAAGTGCTATATGTTAGTCTGACATATGCTGCGGCTACCTCACCTCCCCCAGCGGCGCTGTATACACCCGCACCCTGGTTGCCGGGTACACAGCGGAGGCGTTTTGGCTTCATCAGGCACACACCCACCGCTGCTCTCCGGGATTGTGTGGCTGCAAGTTCAGGGAGGAGGTAACAGGGTCCCCCAGGCGGGACCCGCCAAAATCGCGATCCAGCGCGGTCTCCGGAGACGGACCGCGCCGCTGGCGTGGACACTGTGGCCATGCAGGGACCTCACTATATCCACCAAGGCAAGGGGCACAGGTCGGATTTACTAAAACCCATTTGATATAGGCCCCGCAGTACCTGGTGGTGAAGTCCAGCAGAGGGGATAAGGCTCTGACCTGTAGCCCCTCCCCCAGCCCCAGGCGCCATTTACTGCAAAAGTTCCCGCTATGGAGCTGCATCTCTCCCTCTCCCTCACTCCCTGTCAGCGTTTGGGCGCCACTACACAGAGCTGCGCTGATCTGGGAATGCTGGGCATTGTCTCCTCTGTAAAGTGCCACTACTATGGGGCCCAGAGCTGAGAGAGGCCACCTTCCCTGTCACAGTTAAATGTGTTATATATAGGGGTGCAGCTACCATATGTACTGTGACTGCCTACCAGTTTAATGCCTCATCTACTGATGTGATCTCCACCTCCTTTTACACGATCCTCCTGTTGGTGCTGTGACTCCCTACCAGTACAATGCCTCACCTACTGTTGTGATCTCCACCTCCTGTGACACGATCCTCCTGCTGGTGCTGTGACTGCCTACCAGTGTAATGCCTCACTTACTGGTGTGATCTCCACCTCCTTTTACACGATCCTCCTGTTGGTGCTGTGACTCCCTACCAGTACAATACCTCACCTACTGTTGTGATCTCCACCTCCTGTGACACTATCCTACTGCTGGTGCTGTGACTGCCTACCAGTGCAATGCCTCACCTACTGGTGTGATCTACACCTCCTGTGACACAATCCTACTGCTGGTGATGTGACTGCCTACCAGTACAATGCCTCACCTACTGGTGTGATCTCCACCTCCTTTGACACGATCCTCCCGTTGGTGCTGTGACTGCCTACCAGTGCAATGCCTCACCTACTGGTGTGATCTCCACCTCCTTTGACACGATCCTCCCGTTGGTGCTGTGACCGCCTACCAGTGCAATACCTCAGCTACTGGTGTGATCTCCACCTCCTGTGACATGATCCTCCTGCTGGTGCTGTGACTGCCTACCAGTGCAATGCCTCACCTACTGGTGTGATCTACACCTCCTGTGACACAATCCTACTGCTGGTGATGTGACTGCCTACCAGTACAATGCCTCACCTACTGGTGTGATCTCCACCTCCTGTGACATGATCCTCCTGCTGGTGCTGTGACTGCCTACCAGTGCAATGCCTCAGCTACTGGTGTGATCTCCACCTCCTTTGACACGATCCTCCCGTTGGTGCTGTGACTGCCTACCAGTGCAATGCCTCACCTACTGGTGTGATCTCCACCTCCTTTGACACGATCCTCCCGTTGGTGCTGTGACTGCCTACCACTGCAATACATCAGCTACTGGTGTGATCTCCACCTCCTGTGACATGATCCTCCTGCTGGTGCTGTGACTGCCTACCAGTGCAATGCCTCACCTACTGGTGTGATCTACACCTCCTGTGACACAATCCTACTGCTGGTGATGTGACTGCCTACCAGTACAATGCCTCACCTACTGGTGTGATCTCCACCTCCTGTGACATGATCCTCCTGCTGGTGCTGTGACTGCCTACCAGTGCAATGCCTCAGCTACTGGTGTGATCTCCACCTCCTTTTACACGATCCTCCCGTTGGTGCTGTGACTGCCTACCAGTGCAATGCCTCACCTACTGGTGTGATCTCCACCTCCTTTGACACGATCCTCCCGTTGGTGCTGTGACTGCCTACCACTGCAATACATCAGCTACTGGTGTGATCTCCACCTCCTGTGACATGATCCTCCTGCTGGTGCTGTGACTGCCTACCAGTGCAATGCCTCACCTACTGGTGTGATCTACACCTCCTGTGACACAATCCTACTGCTGGTGATGTGACTGCCTACCAGTACAATGCCTCACCTACTGGTGTGATCTCCACCTCCTGTGACATGATCCTCCTGCTGGTGCTGTGACTGCCTACCAGTGCAATGCCTCAGCTACTGGTGTGATCTCCACCTCCTTTTACACGATCCTCCCGTTGGTGCTGTGACTGCCTACCAGTGCAATGCCTCACCTACTGGTGTGATCTCCACCTCCTTTGACACGATCCTCCCGTTGGTGCTGTGACTGCCTACCACTGCAATACATCAGCTACTGGTGTGATCTCCACCTCCTGTGACATGATCCTCCTGCTGGTGCTGTGACTGCCTACCAGTGCAATGCCTCAGCTACTGGTGTGATCTCCACCTCCTTTGACACGATCCTCCCGTTGGTGCTGTGACTGCCTACCAGTGCAATGCCTCACCTACTGGTGTGATCTCCACCTCCTTTGACACGATCCTCCCGTTGGTGCTGTGACTGCCTACCACTGCAACGCCTCAGCTACTGGTGTGATCTCCATTTCCTTTGACATGATACTCCTGCTGGCTCTGTGACTGCTGCGCTGGTCCCCTATGTCTGTGTTTCACTACTTGTGTGTACTCCCTCCCTGTACTGTGCTGTATGTAGTGTGTACTCCCTCCCTGTACTGTATGTAGTGTGTGCTCCCTCCCTGTACTGTGCTGTATGTAGTGTGTGCTCCCCCTCCATGTACTGTGCTGTATGTAGTGTGTACTCCCTCCCTGTACTGTGCTGTATGTAGTGTGTGCTCCCTCCCTGTACTGTGCTGTATGTAGTGTGTACTCCCTCCCTGTACTGTGCTGTATGTAGTGTGTGCTCCCTCCCTGTACTGTATGTAGCGTGTGCTACTCCTCCCTGTACTTTGAAACATATAAGGTTGGTGGCTATGTATGTAATATGGTGGCTATGTATGTATCAGGGGCGGATTGGCCACTGGGACAGATCCTGCTGCGCTGGTCCCCTATGTCTGTGTTTCACTACTTGTGTGTACTCCCTCCCTGTACTGTGCTGTATGTAGTGTGTGCTCCCTCCCTGTACTGTGCTGTATGTAGTGTGTACTCCCTCCCTGTACTGTGCTGTATGTAGTGTGTGCTCCCTCCCTGTGCTGTATGTAGTTTGTGCTCCCTCCCTGTACTGTGCTGTATGTAGTGTGTGCTCCCTCCCTGTGCTGTATGTAGTTTGTGCTCCCTCCCTGTACTGTGCTGTATGTAGTGTGTGCTCCCTCCCTGTACTGTGCTGTATGTAGTGTGTGCTCCCTCCCTGTACTGTGCTGTATGTAGTGTGTACTCCCTCCCTGTACTGTGCTGTATGTAGTGTGTGCTCCCTCCCTGTACTGTATGTAGCGTGTGCTCCTCCTCCCTGTACTTTGAAACATATAAGGTTAAAAAAAGTGGTTTGTAGAATGAAAAATCAATATAATTAGAAGTAGATTAAAGGCATGACTGCAGTGTCAGTAGACACTGAAAGTGGGCTTATCAGTCCTTGTATATTCAGACGTACAGATTTGCATCAGGGAAGGGTATTTTAGCAGCATATGCATAAAGTGGGTCATTCTGAGTTGATCACTCGCTGCTGATTTTTGCAGCGCTTCATTCAGGTAAATAATGGCAAAACTGCGCATGCATATGCACCGCAATGCGCACGCGCGTCATACGGGTACAAAAGGAGGTGCCTCAGCTACTGGTGTGATCTCCACCTCCTGTGACATGATCCTCCTGCTGGTGCTGTCTGCCTACCAGTGCAATGCCTCACCTACTGGTGTGATCTCCACCTCCTTTGACACGATCCTCCCGTTGGTGTTGTGACTGCCTACCACTGCAATACATCAGCTACTGGTGTGATCTCCACCTCCTGTGACACGATCCTCCCGTTGGTGTTGTGACTGCCTACCAGTGCAATGCCTCACCTACTGGTGTGATCTCCACCTCCTTTGACACGATCCTCCCGTTGGTGCTGTGACTGCCTACCAGTGCAATACATCAGCTACTGGTGTGATCTCCACCTCCTGTGACATGATAATCCTGCTGGCTCTGTGACTGCCTACCAGTGCAATGCCTCAGCTACTGGTGTGATCTCTGCCTCCTGTGACAAGATCCTCCTGCTGGTGCTGTGACTGCCTACCAGTGCAATACCTCACCTACTGGTGTGATCTGCACCTCCTTTGACACGATCCTCCTATTCAGGGGCGGATCCAGAAGAAAATGATAGGGGGGGCACCATGGAAGGGGAAGTACATTTGCGTGCGGCTTCGGTGCATGTGAGGTGGCGCTTCTTATACAATGCCTACAGTTGTAGTGCTCATTATGCAATGTCCACTGTACTGGTAGTGCCCCTTATATAGACCCCATAGTAGTGGTGCCCCTTATGCAATGCCCGTATTGCCCCCAGTAGTAATGTTGCCTGTAGAACGCCCGCAGTCATTTAGTGAGTGTGACCAATTAAAATGAGACGTGATACACAGACATATGCCCCCAATAGTGCACTGCCAAATCCACAATTGCACCCACAGTGCCAGATCCACAATTGCCCCAACAGTGCCAGATCCACAAATGCCACCACAGTGCCAGATCCACAAATGCCCCCACAGTGCCAGATCCACAAATGCCCCCACAGTGCCAGATCCAAAAATGCCCCCACAGTGCCAGATCCACAAATGCCCCCACTGTGCCAGATCCACAAATGCCCCCACAGTGCCAGATCCAAAAATGCCCCTACAGTGTCAGGTATACAATTGCCCCCACAGTGCCAGGTATACAATTGCCCTCACAGTGCCAGGTAAACAATTGCCCCCACAGTGGCAGGTATACAATTGCCCTTACAGTGCCAGGTATACAAATGCCCCCACAGCAGGTATACAAATGCCCCCACAGCAGTTCTGCAGCTGCTTACCGCTGCTGCTGCTTCTCTGCCCGGCTCTGAGGGTGTCAGGAGGAGAGCGCGGCTATGTCTGGCGGCGTGCAGGACTTCAAACTAGCCGCCAGTTCGTGAGCCAATCAGAGCTCGCGGACTGGCGGCTCCTGATTGGCTGCCGGTCCGCGAGCTCTGATTGGCTCACAAACCGGCGGCTGGTTTGAAGTCCGCAACACGCCGCCAGATAGCCGCGCTCTCCTCCTGACAGATGAGACACGCTGCCGCTGGACTTAGCGGCAGCGTGTCTCAGTGACAAAAGCGGGGGGGGGGGGGATGGATGGGGCCACAAATGACAGGGGGGGCACGAGCCCGAGTGCCCCCCCCTCCCTGGATCCGCCACTGCTCCTGTTGTTGCTGTGACTGCCTACCAGTGCAATACCACAGCTACTCATTAAAACTGCTTCCATAAATTTCCCGGGCTGGTGTTCGATCCCAATCCGCCCCTGGCAGCTACTATGGGGTCCAGAGCTGAGAGAGGCCATCTTCCCTGTCACAGTTACATGTGTTATATATAGGGGTATAGCTACCATAGGTACTGTGACTGCCTACCAGTACAATGCCTCACCTACTGGTGTGATCTCCACCTCCTGTTACATGATTCTCGTGCAGGTGATGTGACTACCTACCAGTACAATGCCTCAGCTACTGGTGTTATCTCCACCTCCTGTGACATGATCCTACTGCTGGTGCTGTGACTGCCTACCAGTGCAATGCCTCAGCTACTGGTGTTATCTCCACCTCCTGTGACACAATCCTACTGCTGGTGCTGTGACTGCCTACCAGTATAATACCTCACCTACTGGTGTAATCTCCACCTCCTGTGACATGATTCTCCTGCAGGTCATGTGACTGCCTAGCAGTGCAATGCCTCACCCACCGTTGTGATCTCCACCTCCTGTGACACAATCCTACTGCTGGTGCTGTGACTGCCTACCATGCTGCATTAGCCTTGCTTACTACCACTGTGGGTAATGCTAACAGTTTGCTTAAGCCCAATTTGTGTTGGGCCCCGCTTATAGCTGACTTACTCCAACCTACATGAGGCCACTTTTCATATATTTCCAGGGCCACTTTATGTTCCCAATCTGCCCCTGTCTGGCATGGAAGAAATGTGAATGATAAATCAATGTAAATGTACCAGGAGGTATTGACAAGCATTTATAACATTATCTTATACCGTGAATTTCTTACCCTGTTTCCAAGAAAATTAATTAATTTAACTTGTTAATTAAGTGAAAGGAAGACATGATATTTTCCGGGAGATGTATCAAGCCGTGGAGAGAGATAAAGTTGAGTATTTGCCCAAATCAAATGAAGCTTCTAACTACAGGTATCATTTAATGTACTGTGGGGGTAATTCTGAGTTGATCGCAGCAGGAACTTTGTTAGCAGTTGGTCAAAACCTTGTGCACTGCAGAGGGGGCAGATATAACATGTGCAGAGAGAGTTAGATTTGGGTGGGTTATTTTGTTTCTGTGCAGGGTAAATACTGGCTGCTTTATTTTTACACTGCAATTTAGATTGCAGATTGAACACACCACACCCAAATCTAACTCTCTCTGCACATGTTATATCTGCCTCCCCTGCAATGCACATGGTTTTGCCCAACTGCTAACAAAGTTCCTGCTGCGATCAACTCAGAATTACCCCCTGTGCTAGATAAGTGACAGATGATTGGGTGGTTTGGACATCTGCACTTTATCTCTCTCCAAGGCTTGATACATCTCCCAAGAGTGCTGTATATAAAATATATGTCTGGCTGCTATACAGCAGGCCAGGAGCACCAGCAGGACAGTAGAGTAACAGTCATATCAGTAATAATTTGCGGACCCTGTGAAATTAGCATTCACTAAAGACAGGAGACTCAGTCAATGAATACATAAAACATTTTTTAGTTTATGTTAAAATATAAAAAGTTTATTAAGTGGAATATTTAATAAATAATATTTGCGAGACATCTCCAAAAACAGTCGGTTTTGGGGGCTGCCCACAAATATTAACTAGCCCGTGAATGTATGTATTGGGGACTGCAATGGATTTTTGAGATAGCTATCGCGTTCCGCCTCATTTGAACACAAAAGCAGCCACCAAAAGTTTCTATGGCAGATGGTAAACTGTGAAACTCACCAAGCTCCAGAATGCAAAGCATTTCTGAGCTTGGCCCGGCAGCTAATGCCATTTATAAATGGCTTTTGTGGCCTGTGGGCTACATTATGCAATAATTCCCAGGAGATCCTTGGGATCCGTCTGCATTACTGTCTGCTCTCACATACACAGTCTGACGATTGTACATGTGAACTAGCGCAGCCGGGGTCTAAACCCAGAAGTAAAGTGATCGCATTAGCAATTATTTTACTTCTTATACATTGCAGGGACGGGCATGAGATTGGTACTCATTATGGCATAAAAGCTACACCTCTGGACTCACAAAGAGTCATCCTTTAGCACTCAGGAGAGGAAAACCCCCTTGGGGGGAAACCTCTGGGGAACCATGGCCTCAGGATTGCCCTTCCCTCTGGGCATTAAGAGGTGTACTAATAGAGGGGTCAGTATGCTATCCCAGCGCATGGGATCCCAGTGGTTGTCATACCGATGCCGGGATCCCAGTACAGAAAAGACCGACAGTGGTGAGTAAGGGGTGTTCTCCCCTCTTCCCACGCCTCTAACCCTGCATTTCCGCAGTCTAACCCTAACCTCCCCCTTTGTGCATAACCCTCCTGCGGAGGTGCCTAATCCTAACCTCCGTCCCTGCTGCCTAAACCTAACCCTGCCTTTCCCGCAGCCTAACCACTCCCAGGGGTGCCTAACCAACCCTACCCACAGCCTAACCCTATCCTCCCCCACCCGCAGCCTAATCGTAACCCCCCGACTGATGCCTAAACCTAACCCCCACCTGATGCCTAAACCTAACCCTTCCTTCCCCGCAGCCTAACCACTCCTAGGGGTGCCTAACCCACCCTACCCACAGCCTAACCCTAACTTCCCCCCACCCGCAGCCTAATAATAACCCCCGCCTCATGCCTAAACCTAACCCCCACCTGATGACTAAACCTAACCCTCCCTTCCCCGCAGCCTAACCACCCCTGGGGGTGCCTAACACTAACCCACTCTACCTACTGCCTAACCCTAACCTTCCCCCACCCACAGCCTAAACCGAACCCCCTGCCTGACACCTAAATCTAATCTCCCCACTTGATGCCTAAACCTAACCCTATCCTCCACCGCAGCCTAACCACCCCCGGGGGTCCCTAACCCACCCTACCCGCAGCCTAACCCTATCCTCACCCCACCCGCAGCCTAACCCCTCCGCCTGATGCCTAACCCTCTCCCCACCCCCTAACCCTGCCTGTCCGAAGTCTAACCCTAACCTCCCCCTTTGTTCCTAACTCTCCCACGGAGGTGCCTAATCCTAACCTCTGTCCCTGCTGCCTAAACCTAACCCTCCCTCTCCCGCAGCCTAACCACCCCCTCTCCATCCCTACTGCCTAAACCTAACCCTCTGTCCCTCACAGCCTAACCACTCTCGGGGGTGCCTATCCCTAACCCACCCTACCCGCAGCCTATCTACCCCCAGGGGTGCCTAACCCTAAGCTCCACCCCACCCGCAGCCTAAACTTAATCCCCCCGCCTAACACCTAAACCTAACCCTCTCGCCTGATGCCTAAACCTAACCCAATCTCCCATGCAGCCTAACCTCCCCCGTGGGTGCCTAACCCACCCTATCCGCAGCCTAACCCTAACCTCCCTCCACCTGCAGCCTAACCCTAACCCCCTGCCTGATGCCTAAACCTAACCCCCCACCTGATGCATAAACCTAACCCTCCCTCCCCTGCAGCCTAACCCCCCCTCCCCCCTGTGCCTGATGCCTAAACCTGACATGCCTTGCCCAGCCCTAAACTTATGATCGTGGGGATATGGGCATCGGTATCCTTGCCCATTCGGATTTCCAACGTCGGGATTCTGAAGAGTGTCGGGATCCCAGTGTCAGTATTCTGACTGCTGTAAACCCGACAGCCGGCATCTTTACTGCATCTCCTAATAGGTAATGCATATGTCCCAACATTTGGAGCATATGTCCGCAGCTCTTCTCCCAGGGCAGCTATTCAGGGATCACCCACTGCATGTAGACGAAAAGGAAGAGATGAAAAATCAATGTTAGTGGATGAACAAGCGGAGAGACAAAATGGAAACATCGGTGTGGTTGTGTAGAGAGAAAAATCTCTCTATGTAAATATGTTACTCTAACTACTGAGGACATGGAAAATACCTAAAATAAGGACAATTATCCCTAAGGGCCCATTGTTTTTATACAATACACGCATTGGGGGGATAAGTTCTCTCTTATAGTAATTAGTGGGTACCTTCAGAAAAGAAGTTTGAGCAGTAAAGAATAAAAGATATAAATTGCTAACATTTAGGAGTCAATCTAATTAGGTACGAGTTACCATTGCTGCGATGTTTCAGCAGCATCCAAACTCACACCCTTCGTGGCCAGATTCAGCCTATGGGGCTACCGGAAAGTGCGGCTGTTGTAAGACAAACTCGCACCTAATTAAACTGACCCCTTAGTTGATAAATGTGATAAATTAGTAAAATATAATGGTGTAATTGTGGGCCTGATTCAGTTGTGGTTGTTGAAGCGATCACTGCTGCAATCTTGTCATTCACAATTGCATTGTGAGTCTGAGCAGTCGTAGGCTGAGCAAGTCTCCTAGACACAGGGGGCTCTCCAGCAGCAACACAGGTCACAATGGGTAATTTATGCATGCACATGGAATGGCGTTTGCACGGACCTGAAATGCCTGTACACAGTTAGCCACCCCCATTCCCACCTCAAACGCTGACTTCCTGTCAATCACTTTGCGATGGGATCCTCTATGTGAGCTTGATTTCATTTTGTGCGCAGTGCAGCTTACACGCATGCGCAGTGAAAAAGCATTGAGCCACTTGGTGCAATAGCAGCTCTGCATCCGCATCTGAATCCGGCCCCCTGAGCGGCAAGGAGAAGGGCTCTAGGGAAAGGACTATGGGGGTAATTCTGAGTTGATCGCAGCAGGATTTTTGTTAGCAGTTGGGCAAAACCATGTGCACTGCAGGGGAGGCAGATATAACATTTGCAGAGAGAGATAGATTTGGGTGGGGTGTGTTCAATCTGCAATCTAAATTGCAGTGTAAAAATAAAGCAGCCAGTATTTACCCTGCACAGAAACAAAATTACCCACCCAAATCTAACTCTCTCTGCAAATGTTAAATCTGGCCCCCCTGCAGTGCACATGGTTTTCCCCAACTGCTAACAAAAATCGTGCTGCGATCAACTCAGAATTACCCCCAATGTCACCTTTATTATATGTAAAGATAGGGAAACAGTCACTTGTTACAGCTCCAATTCACTTATACCATTCTGTACCATTTCATCATTTAGTTATTCTATGGGGGAGATGTATCAAGCCCTGCAGAGTGATAAAGTGGAGAAAGGTAAAGTACCAGCCAATCAGCTTCTAACTGCCATGTTACAGGCTGTGTTTGAATAATGACAACTAGGAGCTGATTGGTTGTTAGTTTATCTCTCTCCACTTTATCACTCTCCCAGGCTTTGTACACCTGCCCCCAGGTCATTGATATACTGTAAATGTCAGCCATTTCACTATCTCCCCCGATCTGTATTGTTCTTCCCCCGATCTGTATGTTCTGTATCATGCTCTCCCCACTCTTCCTGTTTTTCTGTATTACAGTATGTACTACATCTCGCAACCCCCAAAAGTGTATGTCCTTCCTCTATATGTCCTATAGAGTACGCCACAATTTCTATGTTTTTGTATTGTGCCCCCACACGATCTGTATGTGCTATACCAAGTTGCCCCCAATTGCATGTTTTGTATTGTCCGCTTTCCCCCACCATAGACACTATGTTTTGTACTGTGCTCTCAATACCCCCTACCACACACACAATTACACTAGTATGGTAACTTACCTCCTGCATGATATTCTCCAGTCACTAATTCCTCTGTGACCCCTCCCGTCGTCTTCCACTGACACTTTGCAGATCTCTTTGCCAGTCACCCGACACTCTGCAAATCTCTTTGCCAGAACTTTGCCAAATGATGATCTAAATAACCAGAATTTCCTGGTCAGACATTCTATGTGTATAATTATACTACTAAATTTTGTTACGTACTTTCATTTTTATTCATTTGCAATTTATCTATTTTATTGACTTTTAATCCAAAACCCAAGATCCTTTCTCATAGAGTCCCAAGTTATCTGCTCCAGGTTTTATCTTCCCTAGTGCTAGGATCATGTTAGTATCATACCCTGGGCCTAATTCAGACCTGATTGCAGCAGCAAATTTGTTCTCTAATGGACAAAACCATGGGGGTAATTCCAAGTTGATCGCAGCAGGAATTCTGTTAGCAACTGGGCAAAACCATGGGGGTAATTCCAAGTTGATCGCAGCAGGATTTTTGTTAGCAATTGGGCAAAACCATGTGCACTGCAGGGGAGGCAGATATAACATGTGCAGAGAGAGTTAGATTTGGGTGTGGTGTGTTCAATCTGCAATCTAATTTGCAGTGTAAAAATAAAGCAGCCACTATTTACCCTGCACAGAAATAAAATTACCCACCCAAATCTAACTCTCTCTGCAAATGTTATATCTGCCCCCCCTGCAGTGTACATGGTTTTGCCCAACTGCTAAAAAATCTCCTGCTGCGATCAACTTGGAATTACCCCCCATGTGCACTGCAGGTGGGGCAGATGTAACATGTGAAGAGAGAGTATGGTAACTTACCTCCTGCATGTTATACTCCAGTCGTTGCCATCTCTGTGACCTCTCCTGTCGTCTTCAACTGACACTTTGCAGATCTCTTTGCCGGTCACCCGACACTCTGCAAATCTCTTTGCCAGATGATCTAAAAAACACAAAAGAATATCAATAAGCATAGTACTAGATTAAGTACAATAAACTGTCCATGAGTCAACCAGTTTCTCAATTTTCCTTAAACCAAACAAGATTCTTTCAAAGTTATCAATATCCCATTTATCTATTTTATTAACTTTTTCATCCCAAAGCCATGATCCTGCCTCATAGAGACCCAGGTTATCTGCATCCCCTGTATGTGTGCTTATCCTCCATACTGCCCTCTTTATTCCTGTAACGCTACATTTTTATTCCTAAATATATCATTCCTTCCTGCGCTTCTCCTATGTATGTATCCTTGTACCTTTATGCCCTGTTCTGTCTATCTTGTCTTGCCTTTCAGCGGACAATACTGCACTCTGTCTACCTTACCCCCCTCCATTGTACCCTGCTATGTAGGACTCACCTCCTACCTGTCTTCCTGCATGGAAACTGGAAACGTCAGCAGCTGTAGATAGAATGTTACAGGAAGAAGCATTGTGATGTCATGGGCTAGTGATGTCACAAGCTAGGTGTGATGTCACAGTAACCAGAAGCAAAGCTACAGAGTTACAGCTATCTTACATATGCATTTTATACATCAACTACAACTGGATATACAGTACATGAGTTTCTAGTTTAAAAAAAATGAGACTAGTGTAGAAAATGAAGTATAAGGCAATGTTATACAGAGTGCCTCAATATATAGGTAAAGGGAAAACATAAGTGACATGAATTTCTAGACTAAATCACTGCTTATATTTTATAAGGAAATAAAGCTGTTTATCTAAGAGGCTGAATTAATCATATTCCGTTATGTGTGTGTGTGTGTGTGTGTGTGTGTATATATATATATATATATATATATACACATATGTAACCCTGATTTAGGGTTTAAACAACACTTATACTGAGGTAGTTATAATATGGTGACTAAAATGGAGTATAAGCATATATATTATTCATATAAAAGTTAATGGATGTTGTAATACTGTATGCATGTTTTGAGGTAAATAATACAGTTCACATATATGTAATTGTATGTACATTGATGTAAATGTAGTGGTGAATACAATGAAGGCTTATTTTATGGTTTCACAGTGTATCTAAAGGGTTAATGTCCTTGTGCTCCTAACTGTCAATCACCTAGTGGGGTGATTGCCAGTGGGCGGGGCATCACCTCAGAGTGGGTCATGTGACTACTAGAGAGGGGTGGAGAGGTGCTGTGAGTGTAGCTGAGGGAGAGACTGCATATCCCTTGGTGAGAGGACATAGTTTTTTGCTGCTCCGGCCGTCGCCCGCATTAGAGCTGAGCAGTGTACATTGCGGCGGCCGGAGGGTGCTTAGTGTGTGTAGCCAGAACAGGGCTTCCTTACTGTAAAGGTGGTGACAGCAGCATTGAGACTCAGAACTGTTCATAGAACCCAAGATCAGCGCTAGTCAACTCACCCAGCAGTATTGGAAAGGCGCATCTGTGACAGGGAGACAGAGAGGGTTCCTTCCTACCTATTACCGGCACAAACTCTGACAGCCACAACAAAGAAGCCAGGACCAGCAGCAGAGGCTCCATTCTGTGTGGCTGTAAGTGTAAGGGAGGAGTCGGGGGAGCATCCTGCAGCAGCATCACTAGATGGTAGAAGTGTGAGTGCATAATCCAGCCATTTATATTACCCCTACACTAAGCACAGCAAGCCATAGGTGACTATTGTACATAGTCAATTTCATATTGGGACTAAGGACTCCAGGGCTAGGCCGCAATAATGGCTATTAAGCAGGAGGATAGTAATGGGTCACAGTAGTCAGAGTGACCTATAATTACAGTTCCATGTATGGCTTAATCATAGTGCTAAGGAGAAGGTAGAAAGCACTGGGTATATATATGTAACAGGAGGAGTGGAGTGAAACTTGAACTGTTTAACGCTTCATAAATAGTTTTAAAACTCCCCCATATATCAGCATCACATCAGTCAAAGGAGAGCCAGAGACATTGTTCCGCAGCGCTAAATAGAAAGTAACACCCTAAAGCTGCCACCTAATGTGTGTATTTATGCTCCTGAATTAGCAGAATTAGAGTCAAGGACATTAAAGGTAGCCATACTACAGTGACATTGGATGAATGTTAAAGCCTCTTAGCCACAAAGGATTAGACTATCATCCCGATTCAAGGACTAGCTTGTGGCACTTTAATACAACTGTGTTATAATAAGAATTTACTTACCGATAATTCTATTTCTCGGAGTCCGTAGTGGATGCTGGGGTTCCTGAAAGGACCATGGGGAATAGCGGCTCCGCAGGAGACAGGGCACAAAAAAGTAAAGCTTTACTAGGTCAGGTGGTGTGCACTGGCTCCTCCCCCTATGACCCTCCTCCAGACTCCAGTTAGGTACTGTGCCCGGACGAGCATACACAATAAGGGAGGCATTTTGAATCCCGGGTAAGACTCATACCAGCCACACCAATCACACCGTACAACTTGTGATCTAAACCCAGTTAACAGTATGACAACAGAAAGGGCCTCTTAAAGATGGCTCCTTAACAATAACCCGAATTAGTTAACAATAACTATGTACAAGTATTGCAGATAATCCGCACTTGGGATGGGCGCCCAGCATCCACTACGGACTCCGAGAAATAGAATTATCGGTAAGTAAATTCTTATTTTCTCTATCGTCCTAAGTGGATGCTGGGGTTCCTGAAAGGACCATGGGGATTATACCAAAGCTCCCAAACGGGCGGGAGAGTGCGGATGACTCTGCAGCACCGAATGAGAGAACTCCAGGTCCTCCTTTGCCAGGGTATCAAATTTGTAAAATTTTACAAACGTGTTCTCCCCCGACCACGTAGCTGCTCGGCAGAGTTGTAATGCCGAGACCCCTCGGGCAGCCGCCCAAGATGAGCCCACCTTCCTTGTGGAGTGGGCTTTTACAGTTTTAGGCTGTGGCAGGCCTGCCACAGAATGTGCAAGTTGAATTGTGTTACAAATCCAACGAGCAATCGACTGCTTAGAAGCAGGTGCGCCCAACTTGTTGGGTGCATACAATATAAACAGCGAGTCAGATTTTCTGACTCCAGCCGTCCTTGCAATGTATATTTTTAAGGCTCTGACAACGTCCAACAACTTGGAGTCCTCCAAGTCGCTAGTGGCCGCAGGCACCACAATAGGTTGGTTCAGATGAAATGCCGATACCACTTTAGGGAGAAAATGCGGACGAGTCCGCAGTTCTGCCCTATCCGAATGGAAGATTAGATAAGGACTTTTATAAGATAAAGCCGCCAATTCAGATACTCTCCTGGCAGAGGCCAGGGCTAGTAACATAGTCACTTTCAATGTGAGATATTTCAAATCCACCTTTTTCAATGGTTCAAACCAATGGGATTTGAGGAAATCTAAAACTACATTTAGATCCCACGGTGCCACCGGAGGCACCACAGGAGGCTGTATATGCAGTACTCCCTTGACAAAAGTCTGGACCTCAGGGACAGAGGCCAATTCTTTTTGGAAGAATATTGACAGGGCCGAAATTTGAACCTTAATGGATCCCAATTTGAGACCCATAGATAATCCTGATTGCAGGAAATGTAGGAAACGACCCAGTTGGAATTCCTCCGTCGGAACCCTCCGATCCTCGCACCACGCTACATATTTTCGCCAAATGCGGTGATAATGTTTCACGGTGACTTCCTTCCGTGCCTTAATCAAGGTAGGAATGACTTCTTCTGGAATGCCTTTCCCTTTTAGGATCTGGCGTTCAACCGCCATGCCGTCAAACGCAGCCGCGGTAAGTCTTGAAAAAGACAGGGACCCTGCTGTAGCAGGTCCCTTCTCAGAGGTAGAGGCCACGGTTCGTCCGTGAGCATCTCTTGAAGTTCCGGATACCAAGTCCTTCTCGGCCAATCCGGAACCACTAGTATTGTTCTTACTCTTCTTTGCCGTATGATCTTCAATACCTTTGGTATGAGCGGCAGAGGAGGAAACACATACACTGACTGGTACACCCAAGGAGTTACCAGTGCGTCCACAGCTATTGCCTGTGGATCTCTTGACCTGGCGCAATATTTGTCCAGTTTCTTGTTGAGGCGAGACGCCATCATGTCTACAATTGGTCTTTCCCAACGGTCTATTAACATGTTGAAGACTTCTGGATGTAGACCCCACTCTCCCGGATGAAGATCGTGTCTGCTGAGGAAGTCTGCTTCCCAGTTGTCCACGCCCGGGATGAACACTGCTGACAGTGCTATCACGTGATTCTCCGCCCAGCGAAGAATCTTGGCAGCTTCTGCCATTGCACTCCTGCTTCTTGTGCCGCCCTGCCTGTTTACATGGGCGACCGCCGTGATGTTGTCCGACTGAATCAACACCGGCTTTCCTTGCAGGAGAAGTTCCGCCTGGCTTAGAGCATTGTAGATTGCTCTTAGTTCCAGAATGTTTATGTGAAGAGACTTTTCCAGACTCGTCCATACTCCCTGGAAGTTTCTTCCTTGTGTGACTGCTCCCCAGCCTCTCAGGCTGGCGTCCGTGGTCACCAGGATCCAATCCTGAATGCCGAATCTGCGGCCTTCTAATAGGTGAGCCTTCTGCAACCACCACAGAAGTGACACCCTTGTCTTTGGTGACAGGGTTATTCGCAGGTGCATCTGCAGATGCGACCCTGACCATTTGTCCAACAGATCCCTTTGGAATATTCTTGCATGGAATCTGCCGAATGGAATTGCTTCGTAAGAAGCCACCATTTTTCCCAGGACTCTTGTGCATTGATGTACTGACACTTTTCCTGGTTTTAGGAGGTTCCTGACCAGATCGGATAACTCCTTGGCTTTTCCCTCTGGAAGGAAAACCTTTTTCTGAACCGTGTCCAGAATCATTCCTAGGAACAGCAGACGAGTTGTCGGGATTAAATGGGATTTTGGAATATTCAGAATCCACCCGTGTTGTCTTAGCACCTCTTGAGATAGTGCTAAAGCTGTCTCCAGCTGTTCTCTGGACCTTGCCCTTATTAGGAGATCGTCCAAGTATGGGATAACTAATACGCCTTTTCTTCGAAGAAGAATCATCATCTCGGCCATTACCTTGGTAAAGACCCGAGGCGCCGTGGACAATCCGAACGGCAGCGTCTGAAACTGATAGTGACAGTTTTGAACAATGAACCTGAGGTACCCCTGGTGTGCGGGGTAAATCGGAACGTGTAGATACGCATCCTTGATGTCCAAGGATACCATAAAGTCCCCTTCTTCCAGGTTCGCTATCACTGCTCTGAGTGACTCCATCTTGAACTTGAACTTTTTTATGTAGAGGTTCAAGGACTTCAGATTTAGAATAGGCCTTACCGAGCCATCCGGCTTCGGTACCACAAATAGAGTGGAATAATACCCCTTTCCTTGTTGTAATAGGGGTACTTTGACTATCACCTGCTGAGCGTACAGCTTGTGAATGGCTTCCAACACCCTCTCCCTTTCGGAAGAGACGGTTGGTAAGGCAGACTTCAGGAAACGATGAGGAGGATCCGTCTCTAATTCCAACCTGTACCCCTGAGATATTATCTGCAGGATCCAGGGGTCTACCTGCGAGTGAGCCCACTGCGCGCTGTAATTTTTGAGACGGCCCCCCACTGTCCCCGAGTCCGCTTGAGAGGCCCCAGCGTCATGCTGAGGTTTTTGCAGGAGCCGGGGAGGGCTTCTGTTCCTGGGAAGGAGCTGCCTGTTGGTGTCTCTTCCCTCTTCCTCTGCCTCGTGGCAGGTACGACAAGCCCTTTGCTCTCTTATTTTTGTAGGAGCGAAAAGGCTGCGGTTGAAAGGTCGGTGCCTTTCTCTGTTGGGGAGTGACGTGAGGTAAAAAAGTGGATTTCCCGGCAGTAGCCGTGGCCACCAAGTCTGATAGACCAACTCCAAATAACTCCTCCCCTTTATACGGCAAAACCTCCATGTGACGTTTTGAATCCGCATCGCCTGTCCACTGTCGTGTCCATAAGGCTCTTCTGGCTGAAATGGACATAGCACTCACCCGAGATGCCAGTGTGCAAATATCCCTCTGTGCATCACGCATATAGATAAATGCATCCTTTATTTGTTCTAACGACAGTAAAACATTGTCCCTATCTAGGGTATCAATATTTTCAATCAGGGATTCTGACCAAACTACTCCAGCACTGCACATCCAGGCAGTTGCTATAGCTGGTCGTAGTATAACACCTGCATGTGTGTATATATTCTTTTGAATAACTTCCATCTTTCTATCTGATGGATCCTTAAGTGCGGCCGTCTCAGGAGAGGGTAACGCCACTTGTTTGGATAAGCGTGTGAGCGCCTTGTCCACCTTAGGGGGTGTTTCCCAGCGCGCCCTAACCTCTGGCGGGAAAGGGTATAATGCCAATAACTTTTTTGAAATTATCAACTTTTTATCAGGAGCAACCCACGCTTCATCACACACGTCATTTAATTCTTCTGATTCAGGAAAAACTGTTTGTAGTTTTTTCACACCATACATAATACCCTGTTTTACGGTATCTGTAGTATCAGCTAAATGTAACGTCTCCTTCATTGCCAAAATCATATAACGTGTGGCCCTACTGGAAAATACGTTTGAATTTCTACCGTCGTCACTGGAATCAGTGCCCGTGTCTGGGTCTGTGTCGACCGACTGAGGCAAAGGGCGTTTTACAGCCCCTGACGGTGTTTGAGGCGCCTGGACAGGCATTAATTGATTGTCCGGCCGCCTCATGTCCTCAACTGACTGTTTAAGGGAAGATAAACCATCACGTAATTCCACAAATAAAGGCATCCATTCTGGTGTCGACCCCCTGGGGGGTGACATCTGCATATTTGGCAATTGCTCCGCCTCCACACCAATATCGTCCTCATACATGTCGACACCACGTACCGACACACACCGCAAACTCACAGGGAATGCTCTAATGAAGACAGGACCCACTAGCCCTTTTGGGGAGACAGAGGGAGAGTCTGCCAGCACACACCACAAAGCGCTATATATACAAGGGATATCCTTATATTAAGTGCTCCCTTATAGCTGCTTTAATATATATATATATAGCCATTAATGTGCCCCCCCTCTCTGTTTTACCCTGTTTCTGTAGTGCAGTGCAGGGGAGAGACCTGGGAGCCGTTCTGACCAGCGGAGCTGTGACAGAAAATGGCGCCGTGTGCTGAGGAGATAGGCCCCGCCCCTTTTTCGGCGGGTTCTTCTCCCGCTATTTTTCCAGTCAGGCAGGGGTTAAATATCTCCATATAGCCCCTATGGGCTATATGTGAGGTATTTTTAGCCTTGTATAAGGTTTATATTTGCCTCTCAGAGCGCCCCCCCCCCAGCGCTCTGCACCCTCAGTGACTGCCCAGTGAAGTGTGCTGAGAGGAAAATGGCGCACAGCTGCAGTGCTGTGCGCTACCTTATGAAGACTGAGGAGTCTTCAGCCGCCGGTTTCCGGACCTCTTCACGCTTCAGCATCTGCAAGGGGGTCGGCGGCGCGGCTCCGGGACCGGACTCCACGGCTGGGCCTGTGTTCGATCCCTCTGGAGCTAATGGTGTCCAGTAGCCAAGCAGCAAATCCACTCTGCATGCAGGTGAGTTTACTACTTTCCCCCTAAGTCCCACGTTGCAGTGATCCTGTTGCCAGCAGGACTCACTGTAAAGAAAAAAACCTAAACTAAACTTTCTCTAAGCAGCTCTTTAGGAGAGCCACCTAGATTGCACCCTTCTCGTTCGGGCACAAAATCTAACTGGAGTCTGGAGGAGGGTCATAGGGGGAGGAGCCAGTGCACACCACCTGACCTAGTAAAGCTTTACTTTTTTGTGCCCTGTCTCCTGCGGAGCCGCTATTCCCCATGGTCCTTTCAGGAACCCCAGCATCCACTTAGGACGATAGAGAAATGTATATTCGTGAACCCGTAAGAAGGACTGACACGTAAGAGACTATTAGTTTTAAAGTTAAAGGATTTGAGCTCGCTGTGACTATGATAAGAGAAACCATCTCTTGCAGATATATTTAATATAGACTCATCCTAAGAGACAACAATAATTTGAGGCATACAGGAATCGAAAAGCTATATATGCTCTGAACTATAGAAAGCATCAGCTACTTCAAATGGACACAAGGACGCAGCATAACAAAGGTTTATCATACCAGCTTCTTAGGAGTTTAGTTTAATACTGGACAACTACAGTAACATTTTTACTGAGGAAAGGATACAGATTCCTTGGTAATCAACTGTTGATGTTACTATCTATGAGCTAAATAGATACTTTCTGTTATCTGCCAAGGAGGAACTATAAGTAACCTTATAGGAGAAAGTAATCGCTACCATAAGTAGACTGAGCCAACATCTTTCTCTTTAACTGGAGGGAGAACTGATAGTTGATACTAAAACATAGTGTCAGACATTCTGTATTAACTGCTGTTATTTTTAGGAAGTTTATGGGCCCTTATAGTGCACTATCATATTAAGAGTACCCGGGTCACTCTAACACCTAAGGGTGTGTTGAAAAGAAAAAGGATTTGTTGTATTGCATGCAGGTACTGTGTATAGGCCTAATTGACCGGGGGTTAGCATGGATTAATGACTTAAAGGGGAATGTGTAATTGATGAAATGTTAATGTATACTTAATCCATTTGGTACTGGTCATTAAAGTGTTATACTTGCCATGTGTGTCTGGTCCGTCTGGAAGTTGATCTGAAGATCCTGGAAGAAAGAGACAGGTATATTAGATAATATATCTATGATATAAGGGAATCATCCCCTAAGGATAGAGATCAGGCTTACTCAAGCAAGCCTTAACGGTAGTTAAATACTACACATAGCTTGAGTGGAGGCACAGCTATTAGGTAACCATCCCTTAATAGAATACATAGACAGCTCTCGTTCAAGGTATTGAGGGTAGGGTTACATTTGGAGGCACCGCGTGAGATAGAAGTTACACTCAGGCCCTGTTACACCACAGGTGTCAGCTGCCATTAATTATTATTGATAAAGTCCTCACATCCCTAAAAATAAAATACAAATATGGGAAAGAAGCAAAGGAACAGGGAGAAGGTTGGACATAAAGCCATTGCTGTATCAGTTGGGAGAGTTGAAGCCAATAGAGAATGTAAAAGTATGGACAAACAAGAGTACCATAAGGGACCAGGCTTAAAGGAAGAGGTGACATGCAAGTTTGTGGGAACTTTTGTAAATAACCTAGGCGTGAAAAATGAAAAAATATTAGATGTCCCTGTAGAGTTGGAGAAGAGAAAGAAAAAATCAAAGGACAAGAAAGTCAGACTTGATCCCCACCTAAAGGATAGTGAGGGAGGTGTTAGTGACAACCTTGCTCATACTTTGGTCGCTAACATGGATTATGGAATGAAAGGAGATAAGAATGTTCTACCACTGAAAGAGAGAGTTCCAGGGGAAGTGAAGATAGATGTAGGTATACAGAGATTAGAAACTGTGCTAAAGCAAATAGCTGAGGATTATAAGAAACATGGACAATTAGTATTAGCTCTTCCAAAAGATCAACAGAAGGACCTGCTTTCCCTGTTTCCAACTTCCATTGAGGAACCAACAAGAAGAGATAGCCCAGTGGATCTACAGACCCCGATAGAGGTGATAAGACATATAGCACTGGACAGGTCTAAACATATTTATCAGTTGTTGGAGGTTCTAGATGAAACCCGATGGAAGCTAAAAGAAGAACAGATGTTTAACACCAAAATTGATGAGAGGAACAAAGAGCTTGAAAGAGAACTTTGGTTTATACAGAGAGAGATGGAAACCATGGCATCTGATGAAAGACAAACCAGAGTGGATCAGGAGCAACAAAAGTTGATAATGTACCAGCAGCAGGAAGACAATATTCATTCTCTGGAATCAAAAATAACTGAGTTGTCTGAATTATTGGAAGTGGGTAAAGAAACTGAAAAGGAGGATCATATTTGTCTGAATGAAATGAAAGAAAGACTGTCTCAGCTAGAATCTGAGAATAAAATACTCAAGGATGCCAACTTCCTAAACAACTGTCCTGAAGACCGTATCCATGAATTTTCTATGCGACCAGATACTAAGGACATAGCATTACAGACTGAGGTAGTGGATGGTATATTGCTGAGACAATCTTCTATGAATAAAGTTGATAGTAAAGGGACACAGTATATGTCTCTTAAAATGACTGGCACAGTAATATGGTTCCATGTGAAGAAAGGCTATGGCTTCATTAAAAGGCATGACACCGGAGAAGACATATTTGTACATTGGACATCCATAACGAAGAATAACCCCCTAAAACTGTTGTACAGTGTAGGAGATGGAGAGAAAGTAGAATTTGAAGTGTTGGAAGGGGAAAAGGGTGTACATGCAGCAAATGTGACTGGCATAGGTGGAGTACCAGTGAAAGGGAGTCGATTTGCTCCAAACCGACGAGGATCATACAGTTATTGTTATCAACCACGAGAAAAAGCGGTTGATGAAGGAAGTGCATATTCAGAACAAAGGCAAGGGAGAGATCCAGCTCCTTGTCATCCTTCTACAACCTTACATTACCGACCTCTCTCGAGATTCAATAGTAGAGTAAATCAGTCCCAGGATCAAGAAACGGAAAATTCAGATGCTAAAGACTTGATAACTTTAGAAGCTTCGTCAGAGAAAGAAACTAGTCTCAGTGAAAATCGTAGTGAGGTACATGATAACTTTACCCTAGCACAATCTCTTAAATCTTCCATCCGAAGTCCAGTACTAAAAGAAGTCAATAAATCAGGTGTAGAAGAGCAAGGGAAACCAGCACGATCAGAGAACACTATCCCTGGGAGGCATGAAGGCTATGTAGTTCCATCCCTTCCTATTTGGCCAACAGTTAAAATGGTTGAGATGAGGTGGCTTGCTAATGGATGTGAATGAATATATACTATTTTAGCATAGTGAGTAAGGTAGATGGTGCATTGGCACCTAAAGATGTTAAACAGTGATAATGCACCAGGGGGAGAAATGTAACCCTGATTTAGGGTTTAAACAACACTTATACTGAGGTAGTTATAATATGGTGACTAAAATGGAGTATAAGCATATATATTATTCATATAAAAGTTAATGGATGTTGTAATACTGTATGCATGTTTTGAGGTAAATAATACAGTTCACATATATGTAATTGTATGTACATTGATGTAAATGTAGTGGTGAATACAATGAAGGCTTATTTTATGGTTTCACAGTGTATCTAAAGGGTTAATGTCCTTGTGCTCCTAACTGTCAATCACCTAGTGGGGTGATTGCCAGTGGGCGGGGCATCACCTCAGAGTGGGTCATGTGACTACTAGAGAGGGGTGGAGAGGTGCTGTGAGTGTAGCTGAGGGAGAGACTGCATATCCCTTGGTGAGAGGACATAGTTTTTTGCTGCTCCGGCCGTCGCCCGCATTAGAGCTGAGCAGTGTACATTGCGGCGGCCGGAGGGTGCTTAGTGTGTGTAGCCAGAACAGGGCTTCCTTACTGTAAAGGTGGTGACAGCAGCATTGAGACTCAGAACTGTTCATAGAACCCAAGATCAGCGCTAGTCAACTCACCCAGCAGTATTGGAAAGGCGCATCTGTGACAGGGAGACAGAGAGGGTTCCTTCCTACCTATTACCGGCACAAACTCTGACAGCCACAACAAAGAAGCCAGGACCAGCAGCAGAGGCTCCATTCTGTGTGGCTGTAAGTGTAAGGGAGGAGTCGGGGGAGCATCCTGCAGCAGCATCACTAGATGGTAGAAGTGTGAGTGCATAATCCAGCCATTTATATTACCCCTACACTAAGCACAGCAAGCCATAGGTGACTATTGTACATAGTCAATTTCATATTGGGACTAAGGACTCCAGGGCTAGGCCGCAATAATGGCTATTAAGCAGGAGGATAGTAATGGGTCACAGTAGTCAGAGTGACCTATAATTACAGTTCCATGTATGGCTTAATCATAGTGCTAAGGAGAAGGTAGAAAGCACTGGGTATATATATGTAACAGGAGGAGTGGAGTGAAACTTGAACTGTTTAACGCTTCATAAATAGTTTTAAAACTCCCCCATATATCAGCATCACATCAGTCAAAGGAGAGCCAGAGACATTGTTCCGCAGCGCTAAATAGAAAGTAACACCCTAAAGCTGCCACCTAATGTGTGTATTTATGCTCCTGAATTAGCAGAATTAGAGTCAAGGACATTAAAGGTAGCCATACTACAGTGACATTGGATGAATGTTAAAGCCTCTTAGCCACAAAGGATTAGACTATCATCCCGATTCAAGGACTAGCTTGTGGCACTTTAATACAACTGTGTTATATGTATATTCGTGAACCCGTAAGAAGGACTGACACGTAAGAGACTATTAGTTTTAAAGTTAAAGGATTTGAGCTCGCTGTGACTATGATAAGAGAAACCATCTCTTGCAGATATATTTAATATAGACTCATCCTAAGAGACAACAATAATTTGAGGCATACAGGAATCGAAAAGCTATATATGCTCTGAACTATAGAAAGCATCAGCTACTTCAAATGGACACAAGGACGCAGCATAACAAAGGTTTATCATACCAGCTTCTTAGGAGTTTAGTTTAATACTGGACAACTACAGTAACATTTTTACTGAGGAAAGGATACAGATTCCTTGGTAATCAACTGTTGATGTTACTATCTATGAGCTAAATAGATACTTTCTGTTATCTGCCAAGGAGGAACTATAAGTAACCTTATAGGAGAAAGTAATCGCTACCATAAGTAGACTGAGCCAACATCTTTCTCTTTAACTGGAGGGAGAACTGATAGTTGATACTAAAACATAGTGTCAGACATTCTGTATTAACTGCTGTTATTTTTAGGAAGTTTATGGGCCCTTATAGTGCACTATCATATTAAGAGTACCCGGGTCACTCTAACACCTAAGGGTGTGTTGAAAAGAAAAAGGATTTGTTGTATTGCATGCAGGTACTGTGTATAGGCCTAATTGACCGGGGGTTAGCATGGATTAATGACTTAAAGGGGAATGTGTAATTGATGAAATGTTAATGTATACTTAATCCATTTGGTACTGGTCATTAAAGTGTTATACTTGCCATGTGTGTCTGGTCCGTCTGGAAGTTGATCTGAAGATCCTGGAAGAAAGAGACAGGTATATTAGATAATATATCTATGATATAAGGGAATCATCCCCTAAGGATAGAGATCAGGCTTACTCAAGCAAGCCTTAACGGTAGTTAAATACTACACATAGCTTGAGTGGAGGCACAGCTATTAGGTAACCATCCCTTAATAGAATACATAGACAGCTCTCGTTCAAGGTATTGAGGGTAGGGTTACACATATATATAGAGAGAGAGAGAGAGAGAGCTATACTAACTATACTATCCCATTAAACCAGAAAACTCACAAATTATACAGTTTCTGTGGCTGGCTGACCTCAAGTCTGCATTTCACCTGGTTTAATCAGCCACAGAACCTGTGTAACCCATGAGCATATAAAGAGGAGAAGAAATAAGAGTTGTCTTTTTTGTGGCGCACTAGAAATGTATTATTCAATACCAGCGTATATAAAACTGTAACGCGGGCCCGCAAGGTGACATTCACAGGGAATAGGTAATGACATCTACTCGACTTGTTCACACCCACTGGACGTGTTGGAAAGAGGTTGAGTGGACAGTGAGCGTGGCTGTGCCCTGTGGAACCACATGGCACCATTGTACCGACAGCCGGACTGCTGAGAACGGAACCTGGAGGGTACATAACTTTTTTGTTTTCATTTCATCTCATGACACTCCAACTCCATAACATTTCTTCCATTGTTTTTCCATGTCACAGAAACATTGCCTGTGTGTTACAGGTGACCATCCTAATCATCTCTCCTTCACTTCACAGTAATGTCATTGTTACTGATACATTATTTGGATCAAGCATCAAAAGGAAACGTAGGTATAAGAGCCTGGCCGGCATATCACTTATTGCATGACGACCTTGTGCCCGCGCTGTACTGTATGTAGACGGAGCATTTGGTTTTGCTAATGGGTTACATAGACTCCATAAGAGGACATGCCGACAGCATATTGTTGAATGTTGTTAACATGTATGATCTTAAACTCCATCTATAAATGTTCTGTTGCGAGACTTCCAATATGATCAGAATATTGCTACTGTCACAGATGATTTAGTATATACTAGCTGGAGTACCCGGCGTTGATTTTAAGAATGTCTGTTTACAAAAATAAATGTAAATATTAAACACACAGTATAAATAACATTGTAGATAGCTGAATACCCGTTCTTTGGTATAGGATGAGGATGGTAAATTAGAATGATAGTTTGTTAATTTACGTTGATTGGGGATCTAGTATATTTGCATATCTTGCTTCCCTGATGCACTTTGTGTAGTGGCTGCACCCCTTTTTGGTCCCCCAAAGGACCCTGCTCTTCCCACTATACAACTCTCAGTCTGTGGCTTCCTGCTACCTCCATTCCCCTCCTCACATCATGTCACTGGACCTGTCACATGCAGCCCTGTCATCACTGAGATATCATGCATGTCCTAATATAGTGTGTGCTGCTGGCCCACCCCTAGGGGTGCTAGTGGTGTGTTACCCTCACAGTGTTTGTTCCCAGAGTGTAAGTCATATGTGTACCAAGTTTGGTGTAAATTGCTCCAGGCATTCCAGAGTTATGCTGACTGCTGAAAAACTCTGTGCAGCTGCCTCACCCCAAGGGGTGCTAGGGCTGTCTTACCCCCACAGTGTTTGTTCCCAGCTTGCAAGTCATATGTGAACCAAGTTTGTTGTAAATTGGTCAAGGCATTCGGGAGTTATGCTGTCTCCTGACATACTCTGTGCTGCTGCCCCACCTCTAGGGGTGTCTAACCCCCACAGAGTTTGTTTGCAGATTGTAAGTCAGATGTGTACCAAGTTTGGTGTAAATTGCTCGAGGCCTTCCACAGTTATGCTGTCTGCTGACATACTCTGTGCTGCTGTCCCACCCCTAGGGGTGCTAGGGGTGTCTGACCCCCACAGTGTTTGTTTCCACAGTGAAAGTCATATGTGTACCAAGTTTGTTGTAAATTGCTGCAGGCATTCCAGAGTTGTGCTGTCTGCTGAAATACTCAGTGCTGCTGCCTCACCCCCTAGGGATGCTAGGGGTGTCTTCCTCCCACAGCGTTTGTTCCCAGATTTTAAGGCATATGTGTACCAAGTTTTGAGTACATTGCTCCAGCAATTCCTTAGTTATGCTGTCTCCTGATATACTCTGTGCTGCTGTCTGCCCCCCTAGGGGTGTTAGGGATTTCTAATTGTTTTAGTTGCCTCTGCTGTGTTTTAATACGCTCGTATGTAAAATGTCACGATCGTCGCTTGTAAACTGGATTTGTATAGAAAGACAGAATGACGGATTTTTGCTTTTATGTAGTAGATACACTTAGAGTTACTTTGATATGTGACGCAACATTTTATAACAAGTTCCAGGGATGCTTGGTGGCTGAATAAAAAAGTGTAAACTGGCGCTTATGTGTTTCTCCAATGATAATAATGACTGTGGATCAATTTCAATAAAAATAACATATAATTTATTACCTGTACATCACAAACTAAAAACTAAAAACACACTGAGCATATATATCTGATATAAAATTGAGGCATATCTGGAGCTAAGAAAATGTTTAAAGATGGCTGCTTTCAGTGTCCACAAAAGGATCCCGGACTAAGTGCCTTGTGCAAAGTTCTCTGGTAAGAGGAAGTATATACAGCTGGTATTACCCGTGTGGATGGAGGCTTCCAGAGGTATGGTGATTTTTCAGCAAGCAAGCTGTGGCAATGGAACCACCTGGGTCTCTCTCATCAATGCTGTGTAGATAGATTCCTCAGAGTTCAAAAAAGGCAGGTTTGAAAGTCCATATCTGGATCAGACTTGAAGGTGGAACACTTGTAATGGTCGTCGCAGCTTCAACACTTAACGCGTTTCCCTAGGTTAGGTCACCTAGCTTCATCAGAAGCTAGGTGACCTAACCTAGGGAAACGCGTTAAGTGTTGAAGCTGCGACGACCATTACAAGTGTTCCACCTTCAAGTCTGATCCAGATATGGACTTTCAAACCTGCCTTTTTTGAACTCTGAGGAATCTATCTACACAGCATTGATGAGAGAGACCCAGGTGGTTCCATTGCCACAGCTTGCTTGCTGAAAAATCACCATACCTCTGGAAGCCTCCATCCACACGGGTAATACCAGCTGTATATACTTCCTCTTACCAGAGAACTTTGCACAAGGCACTTAGTCCGGGATCCTTTTGTGGACACTGAAAGCAGCCATCTTTAAACATTTTCTTAGCTCCAGATATGCCTCAATTTTATATCAGATATATATGCTCAGTGTGTTTTTAGTTTTTAGTTTGTGATGTACAGGTAATAAATTATATGTTATTTTTATTGAAATTGATCCACAGTCATTATTATCATTGGAGAAACACATAAGCGCCAGTTTACACTTTTTTATTCTGAAATATTTTCAGGGACTGACAATCCCTTCTGGCAGCTGTGACAGCGCGTCTGGGCCATTTTCTTTTCTATGCTTGGTGGCTGAGCCCAGTGCATGGTGGAATGTCATGTGCGGATCTGTCTAGGAGGTCCTTGGTGCACTACAACTACCATCGTGTCATGTTTACTGGACTTCATTATAATGTGATGATTTGTTTTTAATTCATGTTAATTACTCATGTTCCATACATTTTCATTTCTACCACTTAATGTGCACATAACACAGTGTTTCTAGGGCCTAATTCAGACCTGATCGCTCGCTAGCGTTTTTTGCAGCGCAGCCATCAGGTCAGAACTGCGCATGCGTATGCACCGCAATGTGCAGGCACGTCGCACAGGTACAAAGCGGTTCGTTGCTCTGCGATGGGTTTGTGCAAAGAATCCATTCGCATGGGTGATCACAAGGAGATTGACAGGAAAAAGGCATTTGTGGGTGTCAACTGACCGTTTTCTGGGAGTGGTTGGAAAAACACAGGCGTTCCCAAGCGTTTGCAGGGCGGGTGTCTGACGTGAAATCCGGTCCCAGACAGGTTGAAGTGATCGCAGCGGCTGAGTAAGTCCGGGGATTCAGCAGGAATAGCATCATCAGCTCGCCTGGACTGGAAGCGTGTGGAACTGAGACATTACTGAAGATATGCCTACACCTTGGTGCCTGCTATCCTGGAGTCTCCGAGACATTGTGGGAGAATAGGCAAGTACCATATGCTCTATCATGCGTTGGGATCGTGTAACCGGCGGTTGGGATCCCAGCGGTCAGCATCCTGATGCCGGGATCCTGGCTGCCAGATTGCCGGTGGGGGTACGAGTGCAACAGAGCCCCATGTGGGCTCACCAAGAGAGCGTAGCTACCATAATTGCAGGGAGGGCAGCTGCTATTGGGCCCAGTGCTGAGAGGGGCCACCTTCCCTGTCACAGTTACATGTGTTATATACAGGGTGTAGCTACCATAGGTGCGAGGAGTGCAGCTGCTATGGGGCCCAGTGCTGAGAGGGACCACCTTCCCTGTCACAGTTACATGTGTTATATAGAAGGACGTAGCTACCATAGGTGCAGGGAGTGCAGCTGATATGCAGAGCTGAGAGGGGCAACCTTCCCTGTCGCAATTACAATTGTTATATGCAGGGTGTAGCTACCATAGGTGCAGGGAGTGCAGCTGCTTTGGGACCCACAGCTGAGAGGGAGCACCTTCCCTGTCACAGTTACATGTGTTATATACAAGGGTGTAGCTACCATAGGTGCAGGGAGTGCAGCTACCAGGAGTGGATTAGCCCACCAGGACACCATGACAGATTCCGATGGGCTGGTCCCATATCCCCCTCAGCCAGGCCAATTCACACTCAAGTTGGGGTGGCGCACACTGCTTACAGTACTTGTGGTTCATTGAAATGCAATCCGGAAGTTAGGCTAGCGGGCACTTCCAGGTGCCGCTAGCCATGAAAAGTGGTGAAGTTTTTCTACCAATGGGGGATCATATGAAAGTTAATAAGTCCAGCAGTATCCTCTCCCTGGCCTCGGCCAAAGGTCTCTTCAACGAACCCGGCCCAGGAGCTGCAGCAAAGCGATGGTTGGAGTTGGGTACACTACACCCGCTGCCACCCCTGCTCCCGCACTCTCACTGAACTGGCCAGAGCGGCGACTGAGCACTGAAGAGGACCCGGCAGAGAGGTTATTTTTAATTACATTGTTTGCATTATCATGATGGTGTAAAGGATAGGGTGTCCCCGGTCACAGTGTATGGTTTGGGGACTGGACAGGAGCAGGATGTACTTTGTTCTCAGCATGTCAGCTGACCAGGCAGCACTCACAGCCATCCCTGGGACAATCTCTAATGCAACGTCCTTCAGCCCTATAGCTGCCCAATGTCTGTCCATGATGATGGGCCTATTTATGCGGTGTCTACGAATGTAATGCTCATTGTAAGGGCTTGTATTTTAAAGTGCTGCTTGGATTTGTAAGTGTATGTGAGTTGGTAACAGCAAAAGCAGGAGCTGTGAGCCGAGTGAAAAGGAGGTGCAGTGAACTGCAACTGCTAAGTGGAGTATCCGTGCCGCAGGAGAGAGTACTACGGCTGCATAAAAGTGAAAGACCAAGAACCGCACAAAGATAGATAAGTATAAGCCAGCTTAATTATTGTATAAGTGAGATTGTTTGTCTTCTACTTTTTCTTTATGCTTCTTTTTCTTTGAGAGTAACAGGGAGTTAGACCTTACAAACAATATGGGAGGGGCTGTGATTGGGGACCTCACTCAGTGCATGTCGTGCAAGATGTATGCACACCTGGAGCTACCGGCCCAGTGTGATTACATCTGCACGAGGTGTATGCGAACGGTTGCCCTGGAAGCCCAGGTAACTGATCTAGAGCAAACCGTTACGCGACTGAGGGAGATTCACAATCTCGAGCGAAGTTTAGACAGAACGGTGAAGGAGTTGCGGGAGGGGTCACTGGTAGAAGAGGATGATGATCAGGTAGCCAGCTGGGTCACAGTTAGAAGGAAGAAAAAGAGGGGAGGCTTGACATCTCCGAACTATCAAACCCGAACAAATTTGCCCGACTGGACGAGGAATCGGAGGATGATAGTGAAGAAATGACGGTGCCGGAGGAGACTGCTCCCTCTAGCATCCAGAGGAGCGGTCCCTCTGGCGCAGTTGGGATAAAAGATAGTGAGGTACCTAGTCAGATGGTGGTGGTAGGGGATTCTATCATCAGGAAGGCAGATAGGGCAATCTGCTACCGGGACCGTGATCGCCATACAGTCTGTTGTCTCCCGGGTGCTCGGGTACTGCACATCGCGGACCGGGTAGATAGATTGTTGGGAGGGGCTGGTAAAGAGCCGGCGGTCTTGGTGTACGTTGGCACCAATGACAAAGTTAGCGGAAGGTGGGATGTCCTTAAGAAAGACTATAGGGACTTAGGAAAGAAACTTAAGGCAAGGACATCTAAGGTAATATTCTCCGAAATATTACCCGTGCCACGCGCTAGTCCAGTGAGGCAGAGGGAGATTAGGGAGGTAAATGTGTGGCTTAGGGATTGGTGCAGGAAAGAGGGGTTTGTGTTCCTGGAACACTGGGCGGACTTCTCAGTCAGGCGCCTTCTCTTTTGTCGTGACGGATTGCACCTGAATGAGGAGGGGGCAGCGGTGCTGGGGGGAAGGATGGTTAGAAGCTTGGAGGAGATTTTAAACTAGGAGCCTGGGGGGAGGGTTTAGCTAGAAACTATGGGTCATGCAGTTAGAATAGTGGGGATGGCGGTAGTAAATGAAATGGGGGAGAAGTTGGGGGGAGGGTAAGAGCAGGCGGTAAGGTTACTAACATGGGTACTAAAAGAGATTTTACCAAAGCACTAACCAATGACGATTACAGGTCATCATTGCTACATAAGGTGAAAGATGTCCCTAACGCACGGGAAAATACTTATCTTAGTTGTATGTATGTAAACGCTAGAAGCATTACTGGTAAAAAGGGCGAACTAGAAATACTTGCAGCAAGCAAACAGTATGATATTATAGGCATTACTGAATCTTGGTGGGACGAATCTCATGATTGGACAGTCAATCTAGAGGGCTATACACTGTTTAGGAGAGACAGACTAAATAAAAAGGGTGGAGGGGTGTGTCTTTACGTAAAACCTGATATACGGGAAGATATTCAGGAGGGGACTGTAGACACTGTCGAGACATTATGGGTAGAAATTGCATGCGGGGAAAAAGGAATAAATAAGTTAGTATTGGGTGTATGCTATAGGCCGCCTGGTATCAACGTATCTGATGAGGAATTGTTACTAAAGCAAACTGAAAGAGCAGCAGGAGTAGGAGACATAGTAGTGCTGGGAGATTTTAACTATCCAGAGATAAACTGGAAAAACGATTCATGTGATACTGCTAGGGGCAATATGTTTTTAAACACACTTAATGATAACTACTTAGTTCAACTAATTGAGGAACCAACTAGGTACAACGCAATATTAGACCTGGTATTAACAAACAATGGGGATTTGGTATCAGGTATTATAGTAGGGGAACCCATAGGAAACAGCGATCACAATATGGTCACATTCAATATCAGTTTTCATAAACAGCCCTATACTGGCTCAACTAGGACTCTAAACTTTAGCAAAGCGAATTTTGATAAGATGAGGGTATTTTTCAGGGATATTGAATGGGAAGGTTTGTTTTTAGGAAAAAATACTACGGAGAAATGGGAGGTACTAAAATTCCTGCTAGCTAAAAATACACTCAAATTTATTCCTACGAGCAGCAAAAAAAGGAATAAAAACCATAAACCGATGTGGCTTAATAAAAAGATAAAGGAATGTATGGGCAAGAAAAGGAGAGCATTTAAAAAATACAAATCTGACGGGGAAGCAGAGTCATTTCAGCACTATAAGGAATGTAACAAGATATGCAAAAAGGAAATAAGAGCGGCTAAAGTAGAAACTGAAAAACTAGTAGCAAAGGAAAGCAAAGCGAATCCCAAAAAAATATTTAAATACATTAATAGCAAGAGATTAAAGAAGGAGAGTATAGGCCCTTTAAAAGACAAGTTGGGAGTCTTAAGCAAAAATGATAATGACATAGCAGACACACTAAATAAGTTTTTTTCAACAGTATTTACTAGGTAGGACCCAATTCAGGGACTAACACATAATCTCAATAATGAGAATATCCCACTGATAAGTACTTATTTAAGCGAGGAAGTAGTCTGTGACCGATTAAAACATTTAAAGATTAATAAGTCACCAGGTCCCGATGGTATTCACCCAAGGGTTCTAATGCAGCTTCACTCTGAACTTGCAAAACCACTATTTTTGATCTTTAAGGATTCAGTAATATCAGGTATGGTTCCCAAAGACTTGCGTATAGCGGAAGTAGTGCCTATGGGGGGTCATTTCGAGTTGTTCGCTCGGTAAATTTTTTCGCATCGCAGCGATTTTCCGCTTAGTGCGCATGCGCAATGTCCGCAGTGCGACTGCGCAAAGTAAATTTGCAATGCAGTTAGGTTTTTTACTCACGGTTTTTTCTTCGTTCTGGTGATCGTAATGTGATTGACAGGAAGTGGGTGTTTCTGGGCGGAAACTGGCCGTTTTATGGGTGTGTGCGAAAAAACGCTACCGTTTCTGGGAAAAACGCGGGAGTGGCTGGAGAAACGGAGGAGTGTCTGGGCGAACGCTGGGTGTGTTTATGACGTCAAACCAGGAACGACAAGCACTGAACTGATCGCAGATGCCGAGTAAGTCTCGAGCTACTCAGAAACTGCACAGAGATGTCTTTTCGCTATATTGCGAATCTTTCGTTCGCTATTTTAAGAAGCTAAGATTCACTCCCAGTAGGCGGCGGCTTAGCGTGTGTAAAGCTGCTAAAAGCAGCTTGCGAGCGAACAACTCGGAATGACCCCCTATATTCAAAAAGGGAAGTAAAGCTGAACCAGGTAATTATAGACCAGTTAGTCTTACATCTATAGTGGGGAAAGTATTGGAAGGTATTCTAAGAGATAGTATTCAGAAGTTCCTTGAAGTCAATAAGGTCATTAAAAGGAATCAACATGGGTTTATGAAGGACAGATCCTGTCAAACCAATTTACTTGGCTTTTATGAAACAGTAAGCGCAAACCTAGATCAGGGTAAAGAGGTGGATGTAATCTTTTTAGATTTTGCCAAAGCATTCTACACTGTACCACACGTGAGACTTATCTACAAGCTACAAGAATCAGGGCTAGGAAGCACAATATGCACTTGGGTCAAAAACTGGTTAGATAATAGGGAGCAGCTCGTTGTGGTTAATGGATCTTTTTCAACTTGGACTGAAGTGCTAAGTGGTGTGCCACAAGGCTCAGTATTAGGACCGCTATTGTTCAATATTTTCATTAACGACCTAACAGAAGGACTAGAGAGCATGGTGTCAATTTTTGCAGATGATACCAAATTGTGTAAAGTTATAAATGCGGAGGGGGATGCTGAGTCGCTTCAGAACGACTAAGTTAAATTAGAAGCTTGGGCAGCGAAATGGAGAATGCGCTTCAATACAGACAAGTGTAAGGTAATGCACTGTGGTAACAAGAACAAAAATAACAACGACCTACTAAATGGGGTAAAATTAGGGGATTCTGTACTGGAAAAGGACTTAGGTGTCCTCATAAATAGCAAACTAAGCAGTAGTACCCAAAGTAGGACTGCAGCAAAGAAGGCTAATTAGATATTAGCATGCATAAAACGGGGAATTGATGCTAGGGACGAGAGTATTATACTCCCGTTATATAAATCACTTGTGAGGCCACATTTTGAATACTGTGTACAATTCTGGGCACCTTACTACAAAAAGGATATCCTGGAGCTAGAAAAGGTTCAAAGGCGGGCGACCAAACTAATTAAGGGTATGGAGACGCTGGAATACGAGGAAAGGCTTGCAAGACTAGGCATGTTTACACTGGAAAAGAGGAGATTAAGAGGGGACATGATCAACATTTACAAATATATAAGGGGACATTATACAGATCTTGCGCAGGACCTGTTTTTGGTTAGATCAACACAGAGAACTCATGGACACTCGCTCAGGTTAGAGGAGATTCCGCACAATACGGCGTAAAGGCTTTTTTACGGTAAGGACGATACGTGTTTGGAATTCCCTGCCTGAGGGAGTTGTAATGGCAGACTCAGTCAACACCTTTAAGAATGGGTTAGATAAATTTCTAATGGATAAGGATATCCAGGGTTACGGGGCATAGTCACGCACTATGGTTAGTATAAAAAAGAGGGTTAAAACGTAACGGCAGTCATCAACTTCAGTCAAAATTTTATACAAAATAATCGTGCATAGGAGACCACAAATAGGTTGAACTCGATGGACAATTGTCTTTTTTCAACCTTAGATACTATGTAATGCCACTGTTAGTAGCACAAATCTCCCATTCCTCTTCCAATTATGGGGGTCATTCCGAGTTGATCGCTAGCTGCATTTGTTCGCAGCGCAGCGATCAGGCTTAAAAATGGCAGTTCTGCGCATGCGTATGCAGCACAATGCGCACGCGCTATGTACAGGCACAACAACTGATGCAGTTTTGCCCGGTTTCAGTATGAAAGATAGATAGTGTCTAGTTAGACAGTCAATAGATAGACACCATATGTTAGATGGACATTAAATCGACAGGGTCAAAAGGTCGACATGGTCAAAAGGTCGACAGGTCAAAAGGTCGACAGGTCAAAAGGTCGACATGTCAAAAGGTCGACAGGGACAAAAAGTCGACATGGAAAAGGTCGACAAGTCAAAAGGTCGACAGGGTCAAAAGGTCGACATGGAAAAGGTCGACATGAAAAAGGTAGACACCATGTTTTTTGCATTTTTGTGGTTTGTGTGGATAGTTTTGTCATCTGGGACCCCCAATTGTAGAAAGGCATACCCTCGCGGGGCTCGCTTCGCTCGCCACGCTTCGGGCACGGTGGCTCGCTGCGCTCGCCACAAGGTTTATAACCAACTCTATGCCGACATGGATAGAGAAAGTATGAAATAATCCAAAAACATGTTACATTTAAAAAAAAACATTTGTCTATCTTTTTTATGTTGACCATTTTCATGTCGACCTTTTGACCCTGTCGACCTTTTGACCTGTCGACCTTTTGACTTGTCGACCTTTTCCATGTCGACCTTTTGACCCTGTCGACTTTTCGACCTGTCGACCTTTTCCATGTCGACCTTTTGACCCTGTCGACCTTTTGACCCTGTCGACCTAATGTCCATCTAACATATGGTGTCTATCTATTGACTGTCTAACTAGACAATGTCTATCTATCAAACGGATAGGGTTTTGCACAGGGTCTAGCGATGCATTTCAGTCGCACTGGTTGCCACAGAGTGATTGACATGAAGTGGGCGTTTCTGGGTGGCAACTGACCGTTTTCAGGGAGTGTTAGGAAAAACGCAGGCGTGCCAGGGAAAACGCAGGTGTGGCTGGGCGAACGCTGGGTGGGTGTGTGACGTCAAATCCAGAAGTGAATAGTCTGAAGTGATCGCAAGTGCTGAGTAGGTTTTGAGCTACTCTGAAAGTACACACATTTTTTTTGCAGGTGCTCTGCGAAACAACCGTTCTCACTTCTGCTAAGCTAAAATACACTCCCAGTGGGTGGCGGCATAGCGTTTGCATGGCTGCTAAAAACTGCTAGCGAGCGATCAACTCGGAATGACCCCCCATAGCCACTGAAACAGCTGTTCCCCCTGTGAGCAAGCCGCCTACGGCGAAACGTACATTAGGAAGTAACTCAACGGGTTTCCTACTGATTGCGCACGGCGGGTAGCCCGAGGCAAAGGTCATGTAAAACTATTTCTTGTGATTCTCCAATACTTTAAGATTGTCTCGCATAGCAGTGGTAGACCAGCCCATGGCGCCTAATTATTTCACCCAGCGGCAGCATGTACAGTTGGGTCCACGGTTATCTTGGCTAGTTTGCTGCGCCTAGGCACAACATGGTTTATTAACAGAAACCCTTCATCTATTGTTCTCAGCTGCAATACAATACAGAGAACAATACAGCAGGGGATTAAGTCATTACAGCAGGGGATTAAGTCTGACTGCCCAGTCTCAGTTAATCCTATTAAAGGTCAAAATAAACATGGACCCATCTGTATACTGCAAAATGCATGGGGGATAGTATAGAATCTTGTGGGACACCACATGGCAATGGCACTGATGGTGATGAGTATACTTCAGATGATACTCTCTGTGACCTGCCTGTGAGAAATTATTTGAACCAGTTTAGGACTGTGCCATCCAGTCCACAAAAATGTATCAGTCGCTCAATCAGAAGCCCATGGTCCACGGTATCAAATGCTGCAGAGAGATCCAAAAGGATTAATATTGAACAGTCACCTCTGTCTTTTGCCATCAGAAGATCATTTAACACACACACCTCAGGGCTATTTCAGTGCTATGTCTTCTCCTGATTTCTGATTGGATGGATCATAGATATCATGGGTTGTCAGGCGGGTTTCCAGTTAATTTGCATCCACTTTCTCAATAACCTTGCCTAGAAAAGGAAGGTTTGATACCGGTCTGTTGTTGGTCATGCAGTCAGGATCTAAATTAGTTTTTTTAAGAAGAGGTCTAATAATTGCTTCCTTTAGTGGTCCAGGAAAAATGCCTGTCTGCAAAGAGCATTGAACAATTTTTGCAAAGACAGGACCAATTATATCTATACAACCTATTAGAAGCTTGGTTGAGGCAGGGTCCAGATCACAGGTGGTGGGACGCAAAATCTGAGCAAATTCAGCAATGTCCTTTACATCCACTGGGTTAAAGCTGGTCCATGAAGGCACGTGGCTTATATTGGCAGGCTTTGTAGTTTGGCACTCCTTTGATGGCACTGTGGAGATTCCAGCCCAGATGGTGGATATTTTATCTGCAAAGAAGTTTGCAAACTCGTTACATCTTGCCTGGGAGAGGCTTTCATCAGTCTGCAGGCATGTTGGCTTGCAAAGCATCTCCACTATGCGGAAAAGTTGAGCTGGCCTACAGATGTAGCCACCTTTATCTTGACTGTTTCTCCGCCGAGACGGGCGTTTAGTCACGCTAAGGCGATAGCTGAGTTTAATCACAGGTAGGCGCGTTGAGGCGATCTAGATACTCATCATGCATTACACATCTCCACCACTGTGTGGCTAATGCTCCACTAATCCAGTACTTTCGATCGTACAGTATAGCGGCGGATTGATCTACAGCTCTGGCAATACTGTAGGCGTAACGGGAGGCGGTGGAAAAAGTATGGAGTACTGTATGTGTATGGAGACGCAACTACAGTAATTGTGTAAAAGGAAGAATGTACAGGACAATGTATAAACACCGTGCTTTTAAAATACATGAGCGTCTGGGAATGGAGGGCTACAGTAGCTAGCAGGAGGCGGTGGAAAATACCGTGCTTTACAAATGCGAGCGTCCGAGTCCTCTAAGGCATAAACCAACACCAATGGGGTGGGGGCCGGGCGCTGTTTGCAGTACTTTCACACATGAAATTGGGAGTCTCTCATGAGGCGTCGTGGGCTAGGGGTGAAGGCTCCCACCTCCCACGCTGGGGGTCCTGGGTTCGAGACGTGATGTGCCTTCTTTTTTTTTTTTATTGTAATAATACACTGTATTATTTTATCTACATTGTAAGACAGTCAATGGAAAGGTGCACACAAGTTACATATAAATCAGAGTACATCTGCAGGAGCGATTCTTTACGCTAAATGCAACTAAACAGCGGGAATGAAATGAGGGTATTCTGACGCTACTAACTGAGCAAAACAGTACTGTAGATCTTCAGCGTTTGTGTATTGCACATGACCTGAATTCCCTCCCTGTGCAGGCTCCCAGGGGGGAAGGGCGATGGGGGTAGGGGGAGATGATGGGAAATACTGTACTGTGCCTTTGAAATGCAATTACATGAGCGTCCGAGTCCACTACGGCATACTGTAAACCAACACCAATGGGAAGGAAATGCCAACCATTTTTTTTATGTGTTCCCGTGACATTCATTTAAAAAAAAATTTTTTTCTCTCTAATACATCCAATGGAAGGATGCACACAGGTTTCACATAAATCAAAGTACATCTGCAGGAGGGATTCTTTACGCTAAATGCAACTGCACAACGGCATTGAGTAGAAATGAGTGTATTCTGACGCTACTAAGTGAGCAAAACAGTACTATACAGTAGATATTCGGCGTTTGTGTATTGCACATGACCTGAATTCCCTCCCTGTCTACTGCATGATCTGTGCAGGCTCCCAGGGGGGAAGGGCAATAGGCTAGCAGGAGGCGGTGGAAAATACCGTGCTTTACAAATGCGAGCGTCCGAGTCCTCTAAGGCATAAACCAACACCAATGGGGTGGGGGCCGGGCGCTGTTTGCAGTACTTTCACACATGAAATTGGGAGTCTCTCATGAGGCGTCGTGGGCTAGGGGTGAAGGCTCCCACCTCCCACGCTGGGGGTCCTGGGTTCGAGACGTGATGTGCCTTCTTTTTTTTTTTTATTGTAATAATACACTGTATTATTTTATCTACATTGTAAGACAGTCAATGGAAAGGTGCACACAAGTTACATATAAATCAGAGTACATCTGCAGGAGCGATTCTTTACGCTAAATGCAACTAAACAGCGGGAATGAAATGAGGGTATTCTGACGCTACTAACTGAGCAAAACAGTACTGTAGATCTTCAGCGTTTGTGTATTGCACATGACCTGAATTCCCTCCCTGTGCAGGCTCCCAGGGGGGAAGGGCGATGGGGGTAGGGGGAGACGATGGGAAATACTGTACTGTGCCTTTGAAATGCAATTACATGAGCGTCCGAGTCCACTACGGCATACTGTAAACCAACACCAATGGGAATGAAATGCCAACCATTTTTTTTATGTGTTCCCGTGACATTCATTTTAAAAAAATTTTTTTTCTCTCTAATACATCCAATGGAAGGATGCACACAGGTTTCACATAAATCAAAGTACATCTGCAGGAGGGATTCTTTACGCTAAATGCAACTGCACAACGGCATTGAGTAGAAATGAGTGTATTCTGACGCTACTAAGTGAGCAAAACAGTACTATACAGTAGATATTCGGCGTTTGTGTATTGCACATGACCTGAATTCCCTCCCTGTCTACTGCATGATCTGTGCAGGCTCCCAGGGGGGAAGGGCAATAGGCTAGCAGGAGGCGGTGGAAAATACCGTGCTTTACAAATGCGAGCGTCCGAGTCCTCTAAGGCATAAACCAACACCAATGGGGTGGGGGCCGGGCGCTGTTTGCAGTACTTTCACACATGAAATTGGGAGTCTCTCATGAGGCGTCGTGGGCTAGGGGTGAAGGCTCCCACCTCCCACGCTGGGGGTCCAGGGTTCGAGACGTGATGTGCCTTCTTTTTTTTTTTTTATTGTAATAATACACTGTATTATTTTATCTACATTGTAAGACAGTCAATGGAAAGGTGCACACAAGTTACATATAAATCAGAGTACATCTGCAGGAGCGATTCTTTACGCTAAATGCAACTAAACAGCGGGAATGAGTAGAAATGAGTGTATTCTGACGCTACTGTGAGCAAAACAGTACTATACAGTAGATATTCGGCGTTTGTGTATTGCACATGACCTGAATTCCCTCCCTGTCTACTGCATGATCTGTGCAGGCTCCCAGGGGGGAAGGGCAATAGGCTAGCAGGAGGCTACTGGGGACTCAGACTCATACAGTACTTGCATTTCAAAAGCACAGTATTTTCCACCGCCTCCCGCTTGCCCATCGCCCTTCCCCCCTGGGATCCTGCACAGGTCATGCAGTAGACAGGGAGGGAGTTATTCACGTAAACTAGGGCAAAGCTGCAGGAGCAGTTGTACTGTTTAGGGTCTATGCACCATATGGTATACATACAATTCTATAGCAGGGCAGACTCAATTGAAATGGCTACCGCCTGTGTCTCCTCGCCCAATGGAGGCCCTCGGCTATGGAGCAAGTAACAGCACAGATTTGGTAGGTCACGGGGCAATGCTGAAGGAGCGTCAGAATCCCCTAGCTAAAATACACAGGGGTGATAGGGATAAGTGAGGTCTTTGCGCATAACGATACACCGCAAAGTTCCCCATGGTTTTGATTATGCCTTTTCTTTGAACACGGTATTTTCCACTGCCTCACCCTACCCCCATCCCACTTTCCCCTTCCCCCCCTGGGAGCCTGCAATGTACATGCAGTAGACAGGGAGGGAGTTCCGATCAGGTTACAAGACATGTGCAATAGTATAATACTGTATGTAGGAAAATCCACCGCCCACTCTGATTTATGTGAAACCTGTGTGCACCCTTCCATTGAATGTATAACAAAGAAAAATAATAATAATAAAGTGAATGTTACAGGAACACATTAAAAAAAGGTTGGCACTTCCTTCCCATTGGTGTTGGTTTATGCCTTAGGGTACTCGGACGTTAATACTTGTATTTCAAAAGCACAGTGTTTTCCACCGCCTCTCCCTACCCCCATCGCCCTTCCCCCCTGGGAGCCTGCACAGGTCATGCAGTGGACAGGGAGGGAGTTCAGATCAGGTACAATACACAAATGCTGACGATCTACAGTACTGTGTTGCTCAGTTAGTTGCGTTGGAATACACTAATTTATACTCATTACCGATGTGTATTTGTATATAGCGGAATGAATCGCTGCTGCAGATTTACTTTGATTTATGTGAAACCTGTGTGCACCCTTTCATTGAATGTACAACAAAGAAAAAAAAGAATAAAGTGAATGTCACGGGAACATAGAAAAAAAAAAGGTTGGCACTTTGTGACTCTCAGCATGGGAGGTGGGAGCCTTCATCACTAGGTTGGTATGGAAGGGGAGACAATTAGCTACCGGAGGGTACCAACCCCAAGTTTCTGTGACCCCCACAAGGCTCATGGCAAGCGTCGGAACCTATGGTGGGTCTGAAAGAACGGTCCCATTATAGTCTATGGGAAAATGGGTCCACTTTGCGTACTGATATCTCTGGTTCTGGGTGTCCCAGAGACTCAGGACTGGTACCGTACAAAAGAGGAGACTCTTGGCTTTCGGGGCAGACCAACCACTAGTTTATGTGACACTGGAAAAGGAAACGGGAAGCAACCGTGTTTCGGGTCCCCTCCAGTTGTCCGCCTAGCTTGCACAGGATACAGGGTTTCTGGCTAGATAGGAAATACTGTACAGAAATGCTAAGCATGGTAATTTGACATCCAGGAACATAGGGAGGAGTTTTTATCTCACTCCATTATACTTAGAAAAATTACACTTGCCACTGTACGTTACAAGCTGTTTGTGCTAATTAGTACACTAGTAGAACATACTGTACAGAGATACTAAGGACAGTGATTTGGCATCCACGAACTTAGGGAGGAGCTTTTATCTCTCTCCATTGTAATCTTTCTAAGTATAATGGAGAGAGATAAAAGCTCCTCCCTAAATTCCTGGGTGCCAAATAACCGTCTTTAGTATCTCTGTATAGCATTTTCAATTAGGGTACTAATTAGCACGGACAGCTTGTAAAGTACAGCGGAAAGTTTAATCTTTCTATGTAAAATGGAGAGAGATAAAAGCTCCTCTGGAAGATCCCAGATGCCAAATCACCATTCTTAGTATCTCTGTACAGTATGTTCTACTAGTATACTAATTAGCACGAACAGCTTTTAACTGGATGCCAAATCACCATACTTCGTATCTCTGTACAGTATGTTCTATTAGGGTACTAATTAGCACGAACAGCTTGTAACGTACAGCGGCAAGTTTAATCTTTCTATGTATAATGGAGAGAGATAAAAGCTCCTCAATAAGTTCCTGGATACAAAATCACCATACTTAGTTTCTCTGTACAGTATGTTCTATTAGGGTACCAATTAGCTGTTTGTGCTAATTAGTACCCTAATAGAAAATACTATGCAGAGATATTAAGGATGGTGATTTGGCAACCAGGAACTTAGGGAGGAGCTTTTATCTCTCTATATTATACATAGTAAGATTAAAATTGCCACTGTACGTTACAAGCTGTTCGTGCTAATTAGTACCCTAATAGAAAATACTATGCAAAGATACTAAGGATGGTGATTTGGCAACCAGGAACTTAGGGAGGAGCTTTTATCTCTCTATATTATACATAGAAAGATTAAAATTGCCACTGTACGTTACAAGCTGTTCGTGCTAATTAGTACACTAGTAGAACATACTGTACAGAGATACTAAGTACAGTGATTTGGCATCCACGAACTTAGGGAGGAGCTTTAATCTCTCCATTGTAATCTATCTAAGTATAATGGAGAGAGATAAAAGCTCCTCCCTAAATTCCTGGATGCCAAATTGCTGTCCAGAGTATCGCTGTACTCTATGTTCTACTAGTGTACTAAATAGCACGAACAGCTTGTAACGTACAGTGGCAAGATTAATCTTTCTATGTATAATGGAGAGAGATAAAAGCTCCTCAGTAAGTTCCTGGATGCCACATCACTATACTTAGTATCTCTGTACAGTATTTTCTATTAGGGTACTAATTAGCTGTTCGTGCTAATTAGTACCCTAATAGAAAATACTATACAGAGATACTAAGGACGGTGATTTGGCAACCAGGAACCTAGGGAGGAGCTTTTATCTCTCTATATTATACATAGAAAGATTAAACTTGCCACTGTACGTTACAAGCTGTTCGTGCTAATTAGTACACTAGTAAAACATACTGTACAGAGATACTAAGTACAGTGATTTGGCATCCACGAACTTAGGGAGGAGATTTATTCTCTCTCCATTGTAATCTTTCTAAGCATAATGGAGAGAGATAAAAGCTCCTCCCTAAGGTTCCTGGATGCCAAATCACTGTATGTAGTATCTCTGTACAGTATGTTCTACTAGTGTACTAATTAGCACGAACAGCTTGTAACGTACAGTGGCAAGATTAATCTTTCTATGTATAATGGAGAGAGATAAAAGCTCCTCAATAAGTTCCTGGATACAAAATCACCATACTTAGTATCTCTGTACAGTATGTTCTATTAGGGTACCAATTAGCTGTTGTGCTAATTAGTACCCTAATAGAAAATACTATGCAGAGATACTAAGGATGGTGATTTGGCAACCAGGAACTTAGGGAGGAGCTTTTATCTCTCTATATTATACATAGTAAGATTAAAATTGCCACTGTACGTTACAAGCTGTTCGTGCTAATTAGTACCCTAATAGAAAATACTATGCAAAGATACTAAGGATGGTGATTTGGCAACCAGGAACTTAGGGAGGAGCTTTTATCTCTCTATATTATACATAGAAAGATTAAAATTGCCACTGTACGTTACAAGCTGTTCGTGCTAATTAGTACACTAGTAGAACATACTGTACAGAGATACTAAGTACAGTGATTTGGCATCCACGAATTTAGGGAGGAGCTTTAATCTCTTCATTGTAATCTATCTAAGTATAATGGAGAGAGATAAAAGCTCCTCCCTAAATTCCTGGATGCCAAATTGCTGTCCAGAGTATCGCTGTACTCTATGTTCTACTAGTGTACTAAATAGCACGAAAAGCTTGTAACGTACAGTGGCAAGATTAATCTTTCTATGTATAATGGAGAGAGATAAAAGCTCCTCAGTAAGTTCCTGGATGCCACATCACTATACTTAGTATATCTGTACAGTATTTTCTATTAGGGTACTAATTAGCTGTTCGTGCTAATTAGTACCCTAATAGAAAATACTATACAGAGATACTAAGGACGGTGATTTGGCAACCAGGAACCTAGGGAGGAGCTTTTATCTCTCTATATTATACATAGAAAGATTAAACTTGCCACTGTACGTTACAAGCTGTTCGTGCTAATTAGTACACTAGTAGAACATACTGTACAGAGATACTAAGTACAGTGATTTGGCATCCACAAACTTAGGGAGGAGCTTTATTCTCTCTCCATTGTAATCTTTCTAAGCATAATGGAGAGAGATAAAAGCTCCTCCCTAAATTCCTGGATGCCAAATTGCTGTCCAGAGTATCGCTGTACTCTATGTTCTACTGGTGTACTAAATAGCACAAACAGCTTGTAGCGTACAGTGGCAAGATTAATCTTTCTATGTATAATGGAGAGAGATAAAAGCTCCTCAGTAAGTTCCTGGATGCCACATCACTATACTTAGTATCTCTGTACAGTATTTTCTATTAGGGTACTAATTAGCTGTTCGTGCTAATTAGTACCCTAATAGAAAATACTATACAGAGATACTAAGGACGGTGATTTGGCAACCAGGAACCTAGGGAGGAGCTTTTATCTCTCTTTATTATACATAGAAAGATTAAACTTGCCACTGTACGTTACAAGCTGTTCGTGCTAATTAGTACACTAGTAGAACATACTGTACAGAGATACTAAGTACAGTGATTTGGCATCCACGAACTTAGGGAGGAGCTTTATTCTCTCTCCATTGTAATCTTTCTAAGCATAATGGAGAGAGATAAAAGCTCCTCCCTAAGGTTCCTGGATGCCAAATCACTGTATGTAGTATCTCTGTACAGTATGTTCTACTAGTGTACTAATTAGCACGAACAGCTTGTAACGTACAGTGGCAAGATTAATCTTTCTATGTATAATGGAGAGAGATAAAAGCTCCTCAGTAAGTTCCTGGATGCCACATCACTGTACTTAGTATCTCTCTACAGTATTTTCTATTAGGGTACTAATTAGCTGTTCGTGCTAATTAGTACCCTAATAGAAAATACTATAAAGAGAGACTAAGGATGGTGATTTGGCAACCAGGAACTGAGGGAGGAGCTTTTATCTCTCTACATTATACATAGAAAGATCAAAACTGCCACTGTACGTTACAAGCTGCTCGTGCTAATTAGTACACTAGTAGAACATACTGTATAGATATACTACAGACAGTGATTTGGCATCCAGAAACCTTAGGGAGGAGCTTTTATCTCTCTCCGCTGTAATCTTTCTAAGTATATTGGAGAGAGATAAAAGCTCCTCCCTAAGTTCCTGGATGCCAAATCACTGTCTGTAGTATCTCTGTACAGTATGTTCTATTAGGGTACTAATTAGCACGAACAGCTTGTAACGTACAGTGGCAAGATTAATCTTTCTATGTATAATGGAGAGAGATAAAAGCTCCTCAGTAAGTTCCTGGATACCAAATCACCGTCCTTAGTATCTCTGTACAGTATGTTCTATTAGGGTACTAATTAGCACGAACAGCTAATTAGTACCCTAACAGAAAATACTGTACAGAGATACTAAGTACAGTGATGTGGCATCCAGGAACTTACTGGGGAGCTTTTATCTCTCTCCATTATACATAGAAATATTAAACTTGCCACTGTATGTTACAAGCTGTTCGTGCTAATTAGTACACTAGTAGAACATAGAGTACAGCGATACTCTGGATGGCAATTTAACATCCAGGAATTTAGGGAGGAGCTTTTATCTCTCTCCATTATGCTTAGAAAGATTACAATGGAGAGAGATTAAAGCTCCTCCCTAAGTTTGTGGATGCCAAATCACTGTACTTAGTATCTCTGTACAGTATGTTCTACTATTGTACTAATTAGCACGAACAGCTTGTAACGTACAGTGGCAAGTGTAATTTTTCTAAGTATAATGGAGAGAGATAAACTCCTCCCTATGTTCCTGGATGTCAAATTACCATGCTTAGCATTTCTGTACAGTATCTCCTAGCTAGCCAGAAACCCTGCATCCTGTGCAAGCTAGGCGGACAACTGGAGGGGACCCGATATACGGTTGCTTACTGTTTCCCTTTCCAGTGTCACATAAACTAGTCGTTGGTCTTCCCTGAAAGCCAAGAGTCTCCTCTTTTAAATGGTACCAGTCCCGAGTCTTTGGGACACCCAGAACCAGAGATATCAGTACGCAAAGTGGACTCATTTTCCCATAGACTATAATGGGCCCGTTAATTCAGACCCACCATGGGTTCCGACACTTGCCATGAGCCTTGTGGGGGTCACAGAAACTTGGAGTTGGTACCCTCTGGTAGCTAATTGTCTCCTCTTCCATACCAACCTAGCAATGAAGGCTCTTACATCCCACACTGAGAGTCCCAGCTTTGAGTCCCAAAGTGCCAACCTTTTTTTTTTTTATATGTTCCCGTGACATTCACTTTATTATTGTTTTTCTTTGTTATACATTCAATGAAAGGGTGCACACAGGTTTCACATAAATCAAAGTAAATCTGCAGCAGCGATACATTCTTCATTCCGCTATATACAAATACACAGCGGTAATGAGTATAAACTAGTGTATTCCGACGCAACTAACTGAGCAACACAGTACTGTAGATTGTCGGCATTTGTGTATTGTACCTGACCTGAACTCCCTCCCTGTCCACTGCATGACCTGTGCAGGCTCCCAGGGGGGAAGGGCAATGGGGGTAGGGAGAGGCAGTGGAAAATACGTGCTTTTCAAATACAAGTATTTGCGTCCGAGTCCCCTAAGGCATAAACCAACACCAATGGGAAGGAAGTGCCAACCTTTTTTTAATGTGTTCCTGTAACATTCACTTTGTTATTATTTTTTTTCTTTGTTATACATTCAATGGAAGGGTGTACACAGGTTTCACATAAATCAGAGTGGGCGGGGGATTTTCCTACATACAGTAGTATACTGTTGCACGTCTTGTAACCTGATCGGAACTCCCTCCCTGTCTACTGCATGTACATTGCAGGCTCCCAGGGGGGAAGGGGAAAGTGGGATGGGTGTAGGGCGAGGCAGTCGAAAATACTGTGTTCAAAGAAAAGGCATAATTAAAACCATGGGGAACTTTGCAGTGTATCGTTATGTGCATATACCTCGCTTAGTCCTATCGCCCTGTGTATTTTAGCTAGGGGATTGTGACGCTCCTTCAGCATTGCCCCATAGCCTGCACAATCTGGACTGTTACTTGCTCCGTAGCCTAGGGCCTCCGTGGAGCAAGGAGTCATAGGTGGTAGCCATTTCAATTGAGTCTGTGTACTGTACGGTGCATAGAACCTTAACAGAACCGCTCCTGCAGCTTTGCCCTGGTTTATGTGAATAAAAAAATAATAAAGTGTCTGGAAAAAACTAACATGCATTCGTACTTTAGAAATCTAACTCGGGACTCTGAGTATAGGAAGCGGAACACTTCACCACTTCGCCGCAGACAGATGAATAAATCCATTGGTTTTGATTATGCTGTAATGGCTATGGGATTAGGACGCTAACATACTGTACAAAATTCGTAATCTCAAGAGGCAATAGTGAACTTCTAACACGTCCATTTGCGACAGTGTAAACTACTGGTTTTATGTTGTTTTGTCTGCGGGACTTGGACGCTCACATATTCATAAAGTACTGTAGATGGATCATATACTGTATGCTGTACTATTTGCGTCTGTACCGTATATACTGTATTAAATAATGCAGCGTAATGAGTATTTACTGTATGCAGCGTAATGAGACGCTTAGTAAAGTAGTCCTTATTATATATTTCAGTATTGTATTTTACGGGAGGCCACACGCATGCGCAGTGGTGATTGTAAAAGGCGACATCTGGTGGATGATCGCAGGTATTACACGTAAAGGTAACGCCAAACGCTCTGTCTGCCTCCGTGCGATTAGGTACGCCTCTCTGTGACTAGGCGCGCCTCCCTACGCTGCGTATGCTCGATCGGGACAAACGCCTCAGCCAGTCAAGATAAAGGTGGCTACATCTGTATTGTTTGCTGCCGTGATCTCATTTGACAGGAACTGTGATTTCTTACGGGTGATTGTCGATTGATATTCTTCGTTATGTTTATTAGTTTTATTTTGTCATCCACTAAGTTAGTCTTCCTCCATCGTCTTTCCAGTCTACGCCCCCTTTTCTTGAGCTTTCTAACACTGTTGTCGAACCAGGGAGCTCGACGTTGTGGTTTCTGAGGTCTTATACGCACAGGGGCGATAATATCAATTGCAGCCATAACATCCCTATTGTAATAACGGACAAGGGAACAGGGATCTTCACAGGCACACAGTATAGCAGAGAGATACAGATTTGCTGCTGGAGCCTGGGGAGTCATACCCCTCCTTGGACAATACCTGGTCAACCTCACGGGCCGAGATCTTATTTGTGGGGTTGCAACTGAGAACCAAAGGGAGTGGTGGTCTGACCAGATGACTGGGTTTATTTTTAGGTCAGTGACTTCTAATCCAATCTGAAAGACAAGATCAAGAGTGTGACCACTTTTATGTGTGGCAGAAGGAATGACCTGTGTGAAGCCCAGACCATTCATTGTGCACAGGAGGTCTTGCCCAAGACGTGAGAGCTCATCATCCACCCATGCATTTAAATTGCTGAGGATGAGCCATTTTTGATGTTCCAGAACCAGGCCAGCAACAGTGGCTGCAATTTCCTGTAGAGATCTCCTGATAAAGGCTATGTCTCGGGAACAACTGCTGCTCAGCATCAACTTGACTACTCGTCTGCTTACAGATCACAGATGGGTTGTCAATTTCAAGAAATCTCACCTGGAACCATCGCAGAGAATTCAGTTCCTGGGAATGATCCTGGATACAGTGTCTTAGAAGGTTTTCCTTCCATTGGACAAGGCCTTGACAATTCAGTCTATGGTCCATTTGGTTTTAAAACCACGCAGGATCTCAATTCATCTTTTAATTCGCTTGCTGGGCAAGATGGTAGCCTCTTATGAGGCGATACAGTACAGCAGGTTTCATGCACGGCCATTCCAACTGGATCTGTTGGACAAATGGTCGGGTTCTCATCTGCACATGCATCAGACTATAACTCTGTCACCGAAAGCAAGTATATCCCTACTATGGTGGCTACAAGACTCCCATCTGGTGGAGGGTCGGAGTTTCAATATCCAGTCTTGGACTCTGTTAACAACGGATGCCAACCGGCGGGGTTGGAGGGCTGTGATCCATAGGGCGCAGTTCCAGGGGAAATGGTTGTGTCAGGAATCTGCACTTTCAATCAACATCCTGGAACTCAGGGCACTTTACAATGCTCTCTTACAAGCCTCATTCATCCTTCGGAATCAGGCCTAACGGACACTGCTGTGCGGTATAATGTGACTAACGGACACTGCTGTGTGGTGAAATGTGACTAATGGACACTACTGTGCGGGGTAATGTGAATTTGTAAAATTCTGTTGTCCTGTATTTTTGACACGCGCCTTCAGCGCACACTGTCCCTGTTTTGAGCATGGCGGGCACCAACGGAAACTGTCACCCTGAGCTTTTCAAGATCTAGAACTGGCCCTGTCATCGATTTTAAATCTGAATAAGGGGCACCATTATGTGGCGTAATATGAATCAGAAGCACTACGTTTGGGTTAATGTGCATAACATTGTAATACTGTATGGCGTAATTTGAATTGTGGGTACCATTGTTGTCATGCCCCTTTCTTCTGTGACCACACCAAAGAGGTGTTTTTTTTTGTATTTTGCCCAGGCATGACAATGGACTTTTTCATCCCATGGCCAACAACTGTCTCCATTGGTGTCTTATTCAAACAAACCACATCACCATCAGAATCCTCATCGTCAACTTCCTCCACTGCGCCAGCTACACCCATATCCTCCACATCCTGGTGTACTTCTACAGTGACATCCTCATTCTCAATATCAGCAACTGGACTGGCGGTGCTCCTCCCAGCACTTGCAGGGGGCATGCAAATGGTGGTAGGAGCCTCCTCTTCCCATACAGTGTTGTGAAGGTCAGGCCTAGACATCGCAACCGCAGACAGTACCAGCACCCCTGTATTTTCACAACACCCCCGTAATTTTACAGCATACAAGACAGGGCTAGTGTACATTGATTTTCAAAGCACTGTAGACTAATTACAGCATACAAGGCAGAGCCAGTGTACATTGATTTTCACTGTACCCTAGAATTACTACAGCATACAAAACAGGGCCAGTGTACATTGATTTTCACTGCACCATAGAATAAGACAGCATACAAGACAGGGCCAGTGTAAATTGATTTTCACTGCACCCTAGAATAATTACAGCATACAAGACAGGAGCAGTGTACATTGATTTTCACTGCACCCTAGAATTATTACAGCATACAAGAAAGGGCCAATGTACATTGATTTTCACTGCACCCAGAATTTTTATAGCATACACGGCCAGGGTAATGTTATAGGAACAGCAACATCCCTATATTTTACAGTGCTTTTAATGTTTAACAACTGCGCCTTTGACTTTTTACAACATACAGGGCCAGCAGCACCCCTATATTTTACAGCATACAGCAGTGTGCTTTTAATTTTTAATAACTGGGCCTCTGAATTTTTACAACATACAGGGCCAGTGTAATGTTATTTGAACAGTAGCAGCACCCCTATATTTTACAGCATACAGCATTGTGCTTTTAATGTTTAACAACTGCACCTCTGACTTTTTACAACATACAGGGCCAGCAGCACCCCTATATTTTACAGCATACAGCATTGTGCTTTTAATGTTTAACAACTGCGCCTTTGACTTTTTACAACATACAGGGCCAGCAGCACCCCTATATTTTACAGCATACAGCAGTGTGCTTTTAATTTTTAACAACTGGGCCTCTGAATTTTTACAACATACAGGGCCAGTGTAATGTTATTTGAACAGTAGCAGCACCCTATATTTTACAGCATACAGCATTGTGCTTTTAATGTTTAACAACTGCACCTCTGACTTTTTACAACATACAGGGCCAGCAGAACCCCTATATTTTACAGCATACAGCATTGTGCTTTTAATGTTTAACAACTGCACCTCTGACTTTTTACAACATACAGGGCCAGCAGAACCCCTATATTTTACAGCATACAGCAGTGTGATTTTAATGTTTAACAACTGCACCTCTGACTTTTTACAACATACAGGGCCAGCAGCACCCCTATAATTTGCAGCATACAGGAGGACAGTGCCCCTGCACCCTGTACAACACAGTGACAGCCAGGACAGCAACACCCATGTACAGCTGCAGCACATGAAACACCAGTGACAGCCAGAACAGCCAGGACATCACCCCTAACAGCACAAGTACACCACAATGACTGCAGCAGCACCCCTACAGAGCACACTCTAACCCCACCCGACGCCACCACCCACAGAGAGAGAAAGAGGTCTGTCTACTCACTCTCCAAGTCCGGAGTGAAAATGGCAGCGACGCGAGGCTGTTTATATGCATACTTGCCTACCTGACCCTCTCCATGAGGAAGAAAATGCTCTGTTCCTGGACTTTCCTGGTAATATATGATTGCCAACACCTGTGGTGAAACACCTTTCTTATCAATGAACTAGCTCACCACAGGTGATGGCAATCATACATTACCAGGAAAGTCCAGGAACAGAGCATTTTCTCCCTCATGGAGAGGGTCAGGTAGGCAAGTATGCTTTGAACTCTACATGGATATAACAGTATAGGGCCCTCATTCCGAGTTGTTCGCTCGCTAGCCGCTTTTCGCAGCAGTACACACGCTAAGCCGCCGCCCTCTGGGAGTGTATCTTAGCTTAGCAGAATTGCGAACGAAGTATTCGCAATATTGCGAAAAGATTTTTCTGTGCAGTTTCTGAGTAGCTCGAGACTTACTCTTCCAGTGCGATCAGTTCAGTGCTTGTCGTTCCTGGTTTGACGTCACAAACACACCCAGCGTTCGCCCAGACACTCCTCCGTTTCTTCAGCCACTCCCGCGTTTTTCCCAGAAACTGCAGCGTTTTTTCACACACACCCATAAAACGTCCAGTTTCCGCCCAGAAACACCCACTTCCTGTCAATCACACTCCGATCACCAGAACGAAGAAAAAACCTTGTAATGCCGTGAGTAAAATACCAAACTTCTTAGCAAATTTACTTGGCGCAGTCGCAGTGCGAACATTGCGCATGCGCAATTAGCGGAAATTCGCTGCGATGCGAAGAAAATTACCAAGCAAACAACTCGGAATGAGGGCCTATATGCAGAAATCTGCAAGGAAATCCTCCAGGAAAAGCTTATTTTTAAATGCTCACAGGTGTATGCTAATTGCCGCTGAACGTCAATTGACTGTGATTGGTTAACTCAGAACACAGCTACAGAACCATTATGAATGGGTGTGCACAGGGCTGCCATCAGGGCATACAGCCAGGATTGTTGTCCCGAGCCCACCATCTAAGTGCCTTGCACACCACTGGGTGCTAGCAGTGTGCAAGGCACTTAGATGGTGGTCAGCAATGGAGACAGAGATAGCACCGGCGGCATTTCAAATGATTTATTTATTAACAGTTTCTTATATAGCGCAGCAAATTCCGTTGAGCTTTACAACTAGACACAATTAGAAGACAAAACTGGGAAAAAACAAAAAGTCATAGAGGTAGGAGGGCCCTGCTCACAAGCTTACAATCTGTGTGGCAAAGGCCACCAGCCAATCAGAGCTCATGGACCTGCGGCCAATAAGGGACAGCTGCAGCAGCGTGTATTCAGCACCACATTTAAAATGCTGCCAGCTTAATAAATTCTCTGGAGCAGCTGGGCTGCTGGGATCTCTATGCCAGAGCCACGCAGCCAAAGCAGCCGGGGACCGATGACAGGGACCTCTCCCCAGTGAGAAAGCTCTGAGAGAGGCAGCAGTCTGTGTGAGGGTTCTGGTATGAATGGTCGCCAATGTTAGGGTCGACATTCATTAGGTCGACCATTATTGGTTGACATAGACATGGTCAACATGGACTAATAGTCGACACATGGAAATGGTCGACACAGGACACGTTGACACTTGAAAAGATCGACATGGACTTTTTAACTGTTTTTGGTTTCACTTTTTCTGTAACATGACCAGGAACCCCAATTAGTGTACTGCGTCTCCTTGCATGGCTCGCCTCGCTCACCATTCTGTGGACAAGGTGCCTCTCTCCGCTACAGCTGCGCTCGGCACAGGTTACCGTTCCCAATCATAGTCCACGTGGATGGTAAAGTATGAAAAAGTTAAAAATCTATTTTTTTTCCATAAAAAAAGCCATGTCGACATTTTCATGTGTCGACCAGTCCCGTGTCGACCATTTTAATGCATTGACAATTTGTCAATGTCGACCATGTTAATGTCGACCAATAGCGATCGACCTAATGACTGCGGACCTTAACATGGTCGATCATCCAAACGGATACCCTGTGAGAGGGGCTCTCTCTGACCAAGTCAGCACTGCCCAGCACCAGCTGCCTGACTATGAGGGACCTGGAGGAGATCCTGAAGGTAAGATACCCCTCATATGAATCTGGCTCTTTCAATGCTTTTTTATGTGGATCTGGCTTTTCAGTGTTTTTTTTTTATGTGGACCTGGCTTTTTCAGTGTTTTTTTTTATGTGGACCTGGCTTTTTCAGTGTTTTTTTTTATGTGGACCTGGCTTTTTCAGTGTTTTTTTATGGAGAGAGAGAGGGAGAGAGAGAGGGAGGGAAAGAAGCAGCGGCACTCAGAGTCTGATATGGGTAAACTTATATTTTGTCACAGCATATACCAATGCTTCGAAATGTTGCCCCGAAACGTTGGTATAGGTCGTGACAAAATAAGTTTACCCAAATCAGACTCTGAGAGCCTATGCTTCTTTCCCTCCATGCATCCACCATTACAGAGGGCTCTACAGCACCATTTATGGAAACACCTTTTTAAAATGGAAATGAGTAAAGAAATATTAATCCAGTGTCTACACATATCCGGCGGAATGTAATGGAGTCCGAGATCACCAGAGGAGCGAGTTGCCGGATGACCTCGGACATTTTTATAAAGAGACCATCACTTACAAGGTAAAACCATGCCTTTTAAGGGATTGTCCCCTTAAAAAAATGCGTGATCTCGGACTCCATTAATCCCTGCTGATGATATGGAAGTTTGGAAAAACCTTTTAGGGCATGTCACCAGTATGGCGGCCATCTTGAAGTTGGCCATCTTGGATGCAAGAATTTCATAATAAAAACAATGGTGTTCTTCGTTTTAACATATCTTTAGTAATTCTCGAGTTTTAACTGTGTGTTCTTATGAGGGTAGTGACATTAATATTACCTTACTCATATCTATTTTGTAAGGGTGTTTCCACACTTACCAACCACCTTGTATAATATATATATATATAATGCGGATAAGCTGGCACTCAATTACTTGTCTCTGTACTTGCCCGGTTGCCTTTCTAAAGACGCCTTGCAGCCATAGGCGTGCGCACGGGGGGTGCCTGGTGCGCACAGGCACCCCCTAATGTCCGGCACCCCCTCACACATGCCTGCTGCTTATGCGTGCTGATTCCTCCTCTCCCCCTGCCCGCACTGCAGCCATCTCCGACCCTATAATTTCACGCTGTACGCAGCCGAGTAGGGTGGCACGCATAGAGGGCGCTCTGGCCGCGACAAGGTAGCCAGCATTATCTATAATAACACAGCAGCAGCCAGCCTTTTCACTGCTGGCGCTGCTGTCCCCCCATCTCACGATGCTGCCCTTTTAGATGTAAATGTACGGCATGACGTCACTCCGCTCTCCACAACAAGTGCAAAATGAGCTGGGACGGACGCCACTTGAAAGGAATGAAGACGTGTTTGAGTGCAGCGCGGGGGTTGCCTGTCAGCTTCCCGCAGTCTCGTGGGGCAGCATGGAGCCTTTAGGTTAGTTGAATGCAGGGATGGACTGGCCACTGTATCTACTGGGAAGATTACTGGGAGGCCGATGCACAAGTGAGGCCACCTGTCTGCCGTGTATTTTTTTTCCCCACAAGCCATGACAGGCAGCCGAGGGTGAGCAGCGCGGCCGGGCTGTGTTAAATGACAGGCAGCCAGTGGAGACAGTACACCTAGGGCTGACTCTCAGTGGCTGGGATGACTATAACAGTACACAGGGTGGAGGTGGGCGGAGCTAAGCGGCCAGGACAGCCAGCTGGGTTGAGAAGCCGGGAGACAGAGGAGCAGGGAAGATGGATTCGTCTGAAGCCCGGGAGAACAGGGCTGATCAGAGGGGTACAGCTGGAGCTAATGATCGTGGCTGCAGCCTGCTTCTCACACACAAGCAGATGTTTGCCTGAGATTGTGAGTAAAGAAGCAGCTCAGGGCTGGGATCATGAGCACCAGCGGGCTCCTCTGTCAGCCTTAGGCACTGATCATTAGATTAAGGTTTTAGATGGAGGTTGTGTGACCCTCCCCCACCAATCTAGTACGGGACTACAGTTTCCCCTCTCCTCAGACTTCAAGCCCTGCACAAACTAGTGTACAACATGTTGCCCCGCCCCAGGTCTCCTACAGCTCCTCCCTTCCCCATCTGCTTCCACGGGCTGGGCACTGGGCAGCACAGAGGGAGACACTCAGAGGTTCCCCAGCTGTGCCTCTAACCGCCCCCCCCCCAGTACCACCATGTGTGCCTCTACCACCTATGTCAGCTGCCTGTGTCTCTTGCTCCCTCCATGTGTGCCTCTGCCCATCTCCCATCTGTACCTCAGCACCCTTTCTCATGTGCCTCTGTCCACTTTCCCATCTATACTTTTGCCACATTATCTAGTATATATGCCTCTGATATTTCCCCACTCTGTAGTCTGTACCCCTGCCCCCTTTGTCATGGTGCCCTTGCCACCATCTGCAGAGTGACACTCTTCTTCTTCTCCATGTGTACCACCAACACCATGGCTGGTTGTGCAGAGCAACAAAATCAACACAGTGTACAGTGCCACATCATTCATCAGGATGGCAGGTTAGCACAATTTTTCCTTTTTTAATAATTGTATATTCCTATTTTAAATGTGCGTTTGTATGTATGTGTATATTTTATATATATATATATATATATAAATACATAGTGTATGTGTATGTTTGTTGTACACTTAATAACCACGGCTTGTGCTCCAGCCCCCATTACGCTTCAGGTGTGATGTCCCAGTGTCAGGAATGAAGAGGACCAGGAAGGTGAGTAAGTATAATGAGATGAGAGGGAACGGGGACAGAAGGAGGGGAACAGGTGAGCCACAGAAATGCGTGTACATACAGTAGACATGTATGCAATATGTGGAGGCCTGATTGCATTTGTGTATGTCTGACAGGCATGCATAGGGCATGTAGGTAGGCTGACCATATTATCTCTTTTACCTGGGACGCTCATGAGTTACACAGGCTCTGTGGCTGGCTGACTACAAGCCTGCATTTCACATGGTTTTAAGCAGCCACAGAACCGGTGTAATCCATGAGTGTCCCAGGTTAAAGGGATAATATGGTCAGCTTAATGTAGGTAGATTTGGGGGTATGTGGTGAAGTCTGAGGAGCATCTGGAGTATGCTGGTACTATGGGGGTGCATCATAGCATGCACTCGTTCTGGGTACCAGTGCCTCATGGAACACCTCTGCATCCACCGGGTCGGCAGCAGGGGGTGAGGTGGTCGTGGGGAGCCCTGGCAGTTTAATTTGTAATGGCCCCAACAAATCTGGTGGCAACCCTGGGTGCAGGGGATGCCATTGTTATGTGGCCTGGACTGCTGCCAGGGCCCCACATGCCCTGTAATGCCACTGAGCGGGAAAAAGGAGAGGGAACATAAAAGGCAGTGATTGCACTTAAGCATGGCAGCAATGTCACTATATACTGAGCGTGTCCACAAGAAAGTGCTCCTCAATAAGAAAATGTCCCATTCGCTTACTGTAATGCTGCCGCCATAGTTGCGGAACTGCTGTGCCCCTGAAGCTAAAGTTATACTGGTGGACAGTCGGGTGCAGCGTTGCGGCTACATGAGCTAATTTCCTCCAGGGGCAGGGATTGCAGTGATTTCTTGTGTTGGCATTGTCTTGTGTCTTTGTCTCGTGCCCTGGTCTTCCCACTAGGGGACTATTTAGGTACAATTACTAATGAATAAGGTTCTGGTAACTGTAGCTATTCCCCTTAATCAGTCACAAAGTTTGAGAAATTACATTTTACAAATATTGGGGCAGTACACATATATATATGCCTTAGTTACACATTACAGGAATAAGGGGTCTATTTACTAAGCCTTGGATGGAGATAAAGTGGACAGAGATAACATACCAGCCAATCAGCTCCTAACTGTCATTTTTCAAACCCAGTCTGTGACACGGCAGTTAGGAGCTGATTGGCTGGTACTTTATCTCCGTCCACTTTTTCTCCATCCAAGGCTTAGTAAATAGAACCCTTAGTAACGTAGGGTTCACTGAGGACTGCTCCAGTGAGGGGTAATATCCGACAGGACAGGGAGACTACTTTTAAGTAGTGAGAGCCAGTGACATATTAACAGGGGGAACCTGTACTCACCTTCTTTATATAGCACCCCCAATCCTTATCTCTCTCCTATCTCTCTTTCTCTACTTATTTTCCCCTTACCTCTTAATCCACGTATTTTTCCCTCTCTGTCACTGTCTCTCACTCTCTCTCTATCTACAGTAAGTATCTCACAGATACTCTTATCACTTTGTTATAATAAATGTTTCTGTCAACCATGTAGTGCCACTGCTCCTTTCTGTCATCCCCGCCCTAGTGATGGGGATAGAGTATAGTAACCAGCTGGTATATTCTCTGTGCAGCACTGTGCCCCACCAAATTTTATTCAAAACATGCAGAAGTAGGCGGACGGTGTCCGTCTACTTCTGTAGCATCACAAGTTGGAGAAAGTTGGCTGGTCTGATTAAAAAGTTGGTTAGGTGTATGGAGTCACTGTTTGGGACACTTTTGTTTGGAGGGAAGTTGCTTTGGTACATGGCCAACTTTTGCCTTGCCTATCACCGATTTATCCAGGTATAGTGATGTACTGATCCCGGCAACTTTGTTGTTGGGACCACATATAGTTGATTTGGTGACGCCCATGTGAGGCCACTTCCAGAAATTATTCAAGGGCCACTTTTAGTTCCCAATCCATCCCAGGTTGAATGTGTTCATTTCCCAAAAGCATAGATTGTTTTTCCATTGGATAGGGGAACGAAAATTGGCAAATGTCCACTATGTTGAAACGTACTTGTCTGTGAACAATATTTATTCTCCTTCAGATAACATGCAAATGAATTTTGAAGGGGTGCAGAAAAATAAAAACTTCTGTTATCCCACTCATTTCTTAGATAAGGAGCTGATTAGAGTGTGTGAGTGTGACATTAGTGAATTGTGGTTCAACAATTTATCACTCAGGCCAGTTAGGATGTTTGAACTTATTTCATTTTGTTGTGTAGATGAGCACCTCCTTCCCTATCTTATTATAAGATCATGGAAACTACTTAGAGCAGTTTTTGGTGAAGTGTGAGCTCTGCTAGGGAGCTGGCTAAGGGATGCGTTCGACTTCCCGGTGGTCTGGATGCGGGAAGTCATGTGATCGATGCCAGAATCACGATACCACTCAGAAAACCGGCACCGACAGCTGACATCCCAAAAGTGCTAAACACGCCCAATAGGCGGTGCTAGATACACCCAGTAGGTGGTGCTAAGCACACCCCTCTGATGGTGCACCCCCTAATAAAATGTTCTGCGCACGCCTATGCTTGCAGCGAATTCCAAATAGCAGATAGAAGGTGGCACTCCTGGGGCTTCTTAGCAGCACTAAAGTAGGTGACAGACACCATACAGAGCGGTTTACGTTTCAGTTTAATTACAAAACTTTCGTCAGAATAATTAACAAAAGGAACAAATCTTACCTTTATAGAAAGATACCCCGTGCATCAAGTGTAGTGTGTCTCGTGCAGGACGCCCGACCGGTGATGTCACAATCCTGCGACGTGCGACTCACAGCGCCGCGCCCGGTCAGGCCGTAACCATGCCAACAATGTAAACTAGTGAGAGAGAACCATGACCAAGATTAAAGGATAGCCTGGAGCGAGAACACAGTATGCACTGATAGAAATACAATGTGCCTAGACTGTGCAACTAGTACAGTGCCCAGGAAAAAGCGATACAGCAGTATGTGTGCTAAGCCAGGACACATAAGCAACTCTCACCGGCGGAGTAATGCACAGAATCGGCTCCATAAATCAGATAACATGACAGAGACTCAGGAAGTTAATAAATGCAAAATAGGAAATGCAAAAACAATAATCAAAGAGAGCAGCAGCCTAGAGGATTGGACACAAAAATGTCCATAATAAATGCAAATTTGAACTATGTTGCAAAGTTACAGAAAACAATTCAAGTTTAGCTGTTCATTCAAGCCCATGGGGGCAACGGTGTTCAATCTATGAATCCAAGTGGATTCCAACTGAAGTAGCTTACGTCCCCTGTCTCCTCCACCGATGTTCAGGGGGACCTGATCAATAATCTTGTAGCGCAAAGTCGCTAAACTATGATTATGCAATTTAAAGTGTCTGTCCACCGGTTCTTCCGAGTCCGTGCCCTCCAAGGCTTGACGTATTGCTAATCTGTGGTTAGCCATTCTTTCTTTAAAAGTACAAATAGTCTTGCCTACTGTATATAGAATAGGCCACAAGGACAGCGTATATAGTAGATCACGTACTGGCTAGAACATGTCAGCATGAATTTGATGGGAATGCGCCTCCCAGATTGGGGATGTGTGAAGGAGGGACCAGTTTCCAGATAGCTGCATGTATATAATATTTGTGTGTGTAGAACCAATGTGGCTTTCCCATATATTTAGACTAAATTCTGTGTGTGTGTGTGTGTGTGTGTGTGTGTGTGTGAATCTACAGCAGTTTTCTCTCCAATATATTTCTGTATTTGTATACAGTAGCTTCATATATTAGGACAGATTGACAGATGGAGCCGCACTCATCTAGTGCGGCTCCATCGCATACGTGCACTCCCGACGGAACTAGGCGATCCGGCGCCTAGCCCCGCGACGGGAGTGCACAGAGACGCTCCCATTCAAGTGAATGGGGCGCATACGCGTCATGGACGCGCATCCCAGATGTTGCGATCAGTGCCCCTGGCCGGGCGCGCCCAGGCACAGGAGGAGCTACGATTAGCGTGGCTCCATCTGTAGTAACTGGGATAAAGTTGGTTTATTAACCTGACTGCGCTATCACCCCTCGGTGTCTAATGCCTGTAGTCTGGCTTGTTAAAGTCTTCGTTGTGTAATGATCAATATCTGCCAATGAAAAGCAATAACCTGAACTGGTTCTGAAACCTTTACTTATGATTAATTAAAATGGAGTATGCATACATATACACAGTGCATTAATGCATAAATCAAATATATAAAGTACTGTGGTGCAAAAATCATTCAGTTCATGTGAAAGTGCCATGCACTCAGCATCAAATGCGGAGATGAATGAGATATCCGATGATCACTATCGGTGGTAGAGACTGGCGTCCCGTGTCTCTACAGTGGCTAATAGTCTGTGTGGTCTTGAGTGCTACTGTTGTGGCTGTTTGTCTCAGACGGTGGGACTCAGGCAGCGTTCAGGATGAACACAGGGGCTCCAGGCTGACTCCGCTCTGGGTGCCGTGCCTGCTTCCTCAGTTGTTCTTGTTCCAGACTTCCCCGGGAGCTTGCGTCCTGCATCTGGCTCGTCATTGCCTTGGGAGGGAATGTGCTGGCTCAGGCTCTGCAGAACCTTTTGCCGGACACACCCCCTCACTTGCAGAGACTCACCTTTTGTTCTAGTTTGGGCGCAACCTGTCTGTCCTTTCCACTTGCGATGTTCCTTGCTGTGCCGGTTCCGTTTTGTACATCCGGCACTAGGGCTTCTTAGGAGTATCAGTGTCCTTAATATCCGTTCTTCTGGATGGCTTTGTGTCTGTATCTCCAATGCGTTTCGGCTTGCTGGCCTTCCTCTGGGAGTCTGTGTGATTCCTATCTGTAGTAACACCTACCACCACAGACCAAACTTTGACAACCTTTTTAAAACAAGTTTATGCACAAATTGATGCCCCACCCACTTTGTATCTCCACCCACAATATCCACAGCTCTGCCTGGGGCGATGGGGGGGCTAGCTATTTTGTCAGTCCCAGGCCCCATAATTTCTGATGGCAGCCCTGTGTGTGCACACTTATTAATGCTACAAGGTTATGGTAGGTTTTGCATTTCACTTCTTTTTCCTAAAAAAATTCTTTTTTTCTAATTTACAGCTTGTTGGTTGTAAGGTCACATTAAGGGTAAAATAAAGTGGGGTACACACGGAGAGATCTGTGCGTAAATTCTAAGCAATCTGACGTGTATGCCCATAGCAATAGCGATGCGCGGGCCCGCGCGTTGCTATCGCTGACTGCATGCAGGTTATATCTAGTAGATCGCTCACTTCACTGCTCTGTGAAGTGAGCGCGGCCCCCCTCCCCCCCCATCGCTCGGCACACATCGCACTGTGTGCTGAGCGGTCTGTGCTAGATCGCATCTCCCCTGTGTGTACGGGGCTTAAGATCTGACATTATTTATCTTTATTTCAGGCTTTACGTAAAAACCCCTGCAATTTCAATAAGGGTGTGTAGTCTTATAGATCCATTGTGTGAGATGAAATCACAGCTGCAAATTTGTTCACATAGATGTCCATTAACTGTTATTACAGGTTTTTATGCTAGCATTTTTTATAGTGATCCACTTGCAATTGCTACTGACAGCAGTTCTACTCTATTGAAATTAATTGCGCACTGTTTATTATAGTGATTATCAGCTGTTGAGAAAAAAATACTCTCATTAAAAAAAAGTCTGCTATTTTAACTGTTGAAAATCTCAGTTGAAAACTTGCTGTTCTTTGAAAAAGGGGACTTGGGTGGGGTGACAAATCAGACAGGATAGAGGGGTTGGACCAACTGAAGATGACAGACCTTAAACTAATGGGGGCAGCTCCTACTAAGGTAAACAGATGGAAAAATGTCAGTCAAACCTGAAATTTGTACATACTACCAACCGTTCTCCTCCAATAGCGTAGGCAAATATCTGTAGAGTGTGTATGGAGTCACAGGGCCTAATTCAGGTTGGATCGCAACAAGCGATCCAACCGCAATTTCTGAGAAAAAGATGCATGCGCAGCAGGGACGTGCAGTCAGGGGATGCAGTGCCTCCCCTGTGATTAATTATTACAATCATACAAAGAAGATACTTATGACACATAGTCTGTGTCATAAGTATCTTCTTTATTTAATTGTAATAATTTGATGCATGTAAATGCATTTGGGAGGCACTGATAGCAGTGCCTCCCGTGGATAATGAGAACGGGGCAGAGCGGGGGGCGAGGCCAAGCACTGGGCTGTATAAGCCCATTCAAATAGTTAGGGAAAGCGGCACTGAAAGAAGTGCCTCGCTGACAGGGACACCACCCCCATGTCAGCGAGGCACCTGTGATTGGGCAGCGGATCAAGTGCTGGATCCGCTGTCCAATCACCCACGCGACGCTGGAGGCGGAAGAGGCGGCGGGACCCGGCAGCTGTGACCGGCGTGGGCTGAAGCAGGAGTGAGGGGTGAGTTCGTTTTCTATTTGTTTTGTGTAAAATGTCCCCGCAGTGCTCACCTCTCCACTGGGCCGCCCGCCTCCAGATCCCGTCCGTCTCTGCAGCCGTCCGCCTCTCAGACTGCTTGTTGTTGCCAGGCGTCCCGTTACTAAGCAACGGGCCAGAGCGACAAGTGAGCCTCTCTCTTGTGCGGCTGTTCGTTCTCTCTCTCTCTCTCTCTCTCTCTCTCTCTCTCTCTCTCTCCTTTTCCCCCTCTGTAACTACTTATTTTTCATGCACTGTTACAGGTACCCGTATTGGATTCTGATTATTCTGGACAAGTGGACGTGATTCTCGGCGTGGGATGTAGGTAAGTAATCTCTCATTTTTTACAGGTCCGCTATAAGGATTCTACTGGACAAGTGGACGTGATTCTCGGTGTGGGATGTAGGTAAGTATGTGTGAGCGTGTAAGTGTGTTATGTTTTTATTTGGGTATTTTTTTTTTGTAGAACTACAAGTACCAGCGATCCCCTTATTTCCCCGAATGCTGGTACTTGAGGTTCTCCAAGTACCAGCAAGCGGGGGAGGCTTTCTGGGCCTTGTAGTTCCACAACAAAAAACTATATTCTTTTTTTAACACTCATGATTATCAGCCTGGCACCCACCGCCCAGGGGTGCTGGGGACAGCCTCGGGCTTCACCCCTGGCCCTTGGGTGCCTGGAGGGGGGGACGACCCCTTCATTTAAGGGGTCCCCACTCCTCCAGGGAACCCCGGCCAGTGGTGACTAGTTGGGGGGGTAATGCCATGGCCGCAGGGACCTACGTAAATGTGTCCCCCGGCTGTGGCATTATGTCCCTGGCTAGTGGAGCCCGGTGCTGGTTTTAAAAATACGGGGGAACCCTACATCTTTTGTCCCCCGTATTTTTGGAACCAGGACCGGACTAAGAGCCAGGTGCTGGTTGTCTAAATACGGGGAACCCCTGTCCAATTTTCCCCCAGTATTTAAACAACCAGGACCGGCTCAAAGAGCCCGAGGCTGGTTATACTTAGGAGGGGGGACCTCACGCATTTTTTTTTTTACATTTTTTAACCCATTCAGACCCTTCTCCATTAAGTTAATGGAAGCCCTGGACAACAGAATTGCATTCATGTCCTCCTCCCACTCCCTTCCCAGTACCAAACACTCATTTTTTTTCTATAAAAATGTACAATATATCACAAGTATGATGAGCAGGCAGGCAGCGGGCATTGGCGGCATCGGAGTGAGATGCAAATTAGTGGCGGAGGGATGGGTCAGTTTATGGTGGCCGAGTTTGTAAGCCGGTGGCGGTGGCAGCGGGGATCGACTCAGGGGCAGTAGCGGGCATTGGCTCGGCGGTGGTAGGGGTCATCGGCAGATTCGGCGGACATTATGGCTGTAGTGCCTCACCAGCCACTGACCTCACCGCACGCCACTGATGCGCAGTGCCCGTCCTGCGCATGCGCCCACATTTTGTGCGGGGGTGCTGCATAAAATGCGATTGCCTCTACCTGTCAATCAGGGGCGTGATCACGGCGGCTGCGTGACGTCACACCTTATATCTTCCAGTTTATTAATCAGTGCCGATCCTATGAAGGTAAGTAAGACAACACCAGAGTGGAGTGAATCATACAAATAATTGATAAAATCTATAGCCAGGATCAGCAGCACCCAGTACAAGTGGCATGTGAATCTGTTAGTGGCACTCTGAAGGGTTGGCAGATTTACCAGCTAAGTCCAATATGTAAGTTTCAGACTTAAATCTCCATCTCAATATTTTGTAATTAAAATAGATGCTTTTTGTTAGTACAATTACATATACTGTAGCAAGCAATACCAATAAGCCTAAACCAACTGATTTACCTATAATCTTAGTCGGTGTATGGGTCTTGCCGATTAACATCGACACTGATAGGGGGCTAGATGCATGATCGCTTTGAAAGTGATAAAATGGAGAGTTCAGGTCCTAACTACCATGTCACAGGCTGTGTTTCAAAAATGTCAGTTAGGAGCTGATTAGCTGGTACTTTTTCATTCTCCATTTTATCACTTTCCAAGCGATGATGCATCTGGCTCCATATCTCTCTTATTACTTCCCCCAATCTCGTTCAGAAAGTCCATTTTCCATAGCAACACTTCTATGTCATTTACAGTATGTGTGGTGTCTCGCGATAGTCTGATAATTTTTTCACATTCAAAGTTTGCATTTTATGGTGTTTATATTAAACAAATTTCAGTAGCAAAAAACTTGTTTGTGCCTTGGACTGATGACTGCATGTTTATTCAACAAAGTGATCTGTTTTTGTGCACTGAACACATTGTTTGTTCTAATCTTGCGTCTAAAGATAATCTCAAACAATGCACAAGGTTATGTACAATAATCTTGCAGAACTAATATCAGAAAAGCTCCCATTATTATTAGTCTGTTATTAGATTTATATAATAGGAAATTAAATAAGTAAATGTACATAAATCAACATATACATACACCAATACTCGTATATGGCAATCAGAGCTTAACTAGATTTTAGACAGCACACCAACAGTGAAATTTAGCAAGAGAGAGAGGGCAAGATGAGAGAGACAGTGTCAAGTAGAGAGAGGGAAGCGAGAAAGAGAGGGGGTGTCAGGGAGAGACAGGAGATAAAATGGGCAAATGCAGGATTTAGTGAAGGGGGTTTCCATGGGGGTGTATGTATATAGGTCAGGGGCGGAACTGCCGGAGACAATGGAGTCAGTTGCCACAGGGCTCCAGCCCTGAAGGGGTCACTTGCTCCGTTGTTCCCCTTTCCGTCTGTACCCATTCTGCAGCTGCTCTAGTAGTGGAGCCACCAAACGCAGTGTCTATCATCATCAGCGGCAATCACTTCTCTGTGACATCTGTCTCAGTGCTCTATGCAGTGCTCTGGGATGTGGACATTACATGAACTCCAACCATGACCCAGAGCCTGAGTGAGGAGCTGGCCGGGACACCGTGCAAGCGAGCAGTGTGGTGCTATGACTGACTGGGGAGTGTGTACGGGACTCCAAACTGGAGAAGCAGCAGATAAACCTACGGTAACCTATACTGTATAACCCAAAAGATGATAACAGTCTTCAGTGCTAAGTGCAAGCCCTATTTGGGGAGGGGACACAGTCCATATTCCTGGACACCTCCAGTGTTATCAATAAAAATAAATTTTATATATATATATATATATATATATATACACACACACACACATTATTTATTTATATACAGTATATATATATATATATATATATATATACACATACATATCTTGTACCAAGATAAAAAAAACACTGTGGACTGATTACCACATGGTACCAGTATTTTTTTTTTTATCTTGGTACGAGTTTTTAAACTACGTGGTGTGACTGTGATTGTTGTGTCCAAATAAACTTTTATGCACTATGGAGTGTGCGGCTGGCACTTTTCATGTTTTGTGTTTTGGTTTTGGTTCTAATTCCACTTTCGTGTTTTGGTTTTGGCTTGGTTTTGCCAAAACCACCCTTTCGTGTTTTGGTTTTGGATCTGGATGATTTTTGAAAAAAACCATAAAAACAGCTAAAATCACAGAATTTGGGGGTAATTTTGCTCCTACGGTAATATTAACCTCAATAACAATCATTTCCACTCATTTCCAGTCTATTCTGAACACCTCACACCTCACAATATTGTTTTTAGGCCAAAAGGTTGCACCGAGGTTGCTGGATGACTAAGCTAAAGGGGGGTACTCACGAAGCGATATTCTAAGCAATCTGACTAGATTGCTTAGAATTTCAGCATTATCGCTCCATGTATACCCCCTACAGCGATAGCGATGCGCATCCCCACGCATCGCTGTCGCTGCTGCTAGATTGGCCTGCATGCAGGCCAATCTAGCGGGTCGCTCACTTCACCCGCTGGGTAAAATGAGCGGCCCCCCCGTCTTCCCCCGCACGCTCAGCACAGATCGCGCTGTGCTGAGCGGCGGGAAAGATGTGTGCTGAGCGGTTCGCTCAGCACACATCTCTCCTGCATCGGCCCGTCTATATGGGCCTTTAGTGACAAAAGTGGACAACACAAACAATTGGCCCATCTAGGAGTGGCACTGCAGTGTCAGACAGGATGGCAGATATAAAAAAAGGCCCCAAACAGAACATCATGCAAAGAGGAAAAAGAATTGCAATGAGGTAGTTGTATGACTAAGCCAAGCGACACAAACAATTGGCCCATCTAGGCATGGCACTACAGTGGCAGGCAGGTGGGCAGATATTAAAAAAAGGACCTAAACAGCACATCATGCAAAGATGTAGAAGAGGTGCAATGAGGTAGCTGTATGACTAAGTCAAGCGACACAAACAATTGGCCCATCTAGGAGTGGCACTGTAGTGGCAAACAGGAGGGCAGATATAAAAAAAGGCCCCTAAGCGCATGATACAAAGAAGAAAAAAAGGTGCACCGAGGTTGCTGTATGACTTAGCTAAGCGACACAACCACCTGGCCCATCTAGTAGTGTCACGCAGTGGCTGGATGTCGAGAGTGGGCCGCAATTGTTCGGTCCACTGACAGCATCTCCAGCATGCTCCAGTCATTTTAAAAAATTCTGCAATTGGTGGATTTATACGGCAGTACCCCAGGACTAATACAGCAGTACCCCTGGATTCATATGGCAGTGTCAGACAGGATGTCACTTTTCAAAAACTAGGCCCCAAACAGCACCTCATGCAAAGATGTCGAATAGGTGCAATGAGGTAGCTGTATGAATAAGACAAGTGACACAAACAATTCCAACTGGAATTATACGTCCAAATCACTGTAATTAATTTGCAAAATCACTGGAATTATACATCCAAATCCCTGGAATTAATTGGCAAGATCACTGTAATTAATAATATACATCCAAATCACTGGAATTAATTGGCAAAATCACTAATTATATGTCCAAATCACTGGAATTAAATGGCAAAATCTCGCTGTCGTCTGCCTAGTGAAGTGGAATCTAGATGGGATTTGGTACTGGGGACACAATATCTCCATCAATTGTCTAAATCCCACTGCACTAATGGCGGATACCGGACGCATGTCTAACACCAACATAAGTTGTGGCACCCTCCTGATTGGCTGTGTGCTCCTGTAGTGTATGACAGGCAGCACACGGCAATGTTACAATGTAGCGCCTATGCACTCCATTGTAACCAATGGTGGGAACTTTGTGGTCAGCGGTGAGGTTACTTTCGGTCAACCGCTGACCACAAAGTTCCCACCATTGGTTACAATGGAGCGCATAGGCGCTACATTGTAACATTGCCGTGTGCTGCCTATCATACACTACAGGAGCAGACAGCCAATCAGGAGGGTGCCACAACGTGGCGCTCCCTGATTGGCTGATGGAACCGTCTTAGACATAAGTCAGAGGGGGTTCCTGGCATTCGAGGAAAGGGGTCCCATGTGAAAACATGGGGCCCCTTTCAGTGCGAGGTCGGGTGTCCGTTTTTTTATTTTGCAAAGTACCTGGATTACAAATGGATTAAAAGAGGAGCCATCTACACTGGATTTTGTGAGTATAAATTTTTCAACAGGTACACCATGGATTCTACATGGAGAAGAGGACCGACCCTCGTGTGAACATAGGTAAGTATGTGTATAAATGGAGGTGTGGATGTATGTATTAAAGTTTTACTTTCAAGGTGTGTCTCTTATGTTTTTATTGGGGTATTTTTTTAGTAGTAGTACTACAGGTACCAGCGGGCCCGGTTTTCCTCCGCATGCTGGTACTTGTGGTTCTCCAAGTACCAGGTTGCGGGGGAGGCTTGCTGGGACTTGTAGTACTGCTACTAAAAACAATATTCATTTTTTGTCAAAAAGGCTATCAGCCTCCCATCCGCAGCCCTTGGATGGGGGGGACAGCCTCGGGCTTCACCCCTGGCCCTTGGGTGGCTGATGGGGGGGGACCCCTTGATTGAAGGGGTCCCCACTCCTCCAGGGTACCCCGGCCAGGGGTGACTAGTTGGTTATGTAATGCCAGGGCCGCAGGGACCTAGATAAGTGTCCCCCGGCTGTGGCATTATGTATCTGGCTAGTGGAGCCCGGTGCTGGTTTCAGAAATACGGGGGACCCCTACGCTTTTTGTCCCCCGTATTTTTGGAACCAGGACCAGGCGCAGAGCCCGGTGCTGGTTGTTTAAATATGGGGGAACCCCTATCATTTTTTTGCCCATATTTTTTCAACCAGGGCCAGCTCAAAGAGCCCGAGGCTGGTTTTGCTTAGGAGGGGGGACCCCGCGCATTTTTTTTTTTTAAATAACACTTTCCCACCCCTTCCCACTGAAAAACATGCACGGATCTCATGTATCCGTGCATGCCTATCCAAACACGGGGGAAAAAAGCAGGTCTGGGTTTTTTTAGCACTTTTTCACGAATTGTATTTCAGCACGGCAGTGTTTGGCTATTGTCGGCAGTGTTTGTGATTTGCACTTTTTAGTAAATGACCGATTTTTACCAAATTGCAGGCGTATTTGACCGATGGTGTATTGATTCGTAATTTTTTCCTAGGACATCCAAAATATTACGAATGCCCTCATCACTGCCGTGATTTGAGTTTAGTAAATTCCCGAGATGACACTTTGAAGAAAAAACACCATCTCGGTCAAAATCGGGACCTTAGTAAATATACCCCTTAGTTTGGCTTCCACCCCATGAGGAGGAATTACATTCAGCCACCTCGTTTTCTCTCCTCACAGGTAGCTGTCCCTTCAGCCAAAACTCGGTTGTCGAAACCCCAACTTACGCCGAGCGTGACATAAACTCAATTATCCTAAACCTGTGTCAGCTGTTCCTTAGTAATTTATCAACCAGTGTCAGGTGACTAGTGTACCTTTAAAAGCCATAAGGTATGTGGCAGGTACACATTAAACCAAGTAGGCATATTTGCAGTTATATTATGTGTGATACAGTTGCCAGGTTTTAATTTTTAAGACTCTGTGATAGTGTAGGACCTGCATGAAGGTAGGGTACCTTGGCAATCGGTTTGCAGGCTTCCGTTCATTGGCCAATTCACTAACTAAACCCCCATCATTTATTTATTTATTGATGTTGTGAGGATAAGTGAGCTTGCTTTGGTGAGTGCTGAATTTTCTGTTTGTATAAATTTAAGTAGGTGGCCATGGGCTACATGCACCCCACCCTATGAGTGGTGAGTGCAGACACTGCACCTCGCTTCTGGGGTGGTGAGTGCTGTGGTTATATATATATATATATATATATATATATATATATATATATATAATGTGGGTATACGAAGTGCACTCACCAGACTTCAGTATAAATGCAAAAAGTCCAACAAATTTTATCACATATAAATAGCCAACATTTTGGCCAACCTCAGTGGCCTTTGTCAAGACTCTACAACATATCCAAATGTCTACCACTCCAATATGTATACTGTATGTGTAATAATTAAATAGGAAACATTTTTGTGTTTTATATACTTTAGGTTGCAACAGAACTTTTTTTTAAATAGATTGTTTTTATTCGAAAAAGGATCAGTGGTACAGACATATCATTAAACATGAGAAATCAGGTAGTACAGGATAAGCATTACAACAGTTTAGAGCATGTGTGAACCCCAGGTACAGGATACAGTACATCACATGTATACTTGCTCCCGTATTGTTACCAAGCTCACGATGCAAGGAAGAACTAATGTCCGTGAACAGGTTATAGAACACATAATAGACATTTTTAATTTTTCTCCCCAATTATTTAGAAGTAACATCTCCACCTAGTAGACCGTAACATAGCCTACATAAACTCCTAAAACACTAATAAAAAAACAGAAAAAGGAAGAGAGAGAAAAAACAACAAGAGGTAGTAATACGATAAAATAAAATAAAATGTGAGGTGTATAGAGTAGCGAGTAATATCACAGCCTGGTATTGCATGAACCCATAACGCACACCGCCATCATGGCGCAGTGCTTCTCATAGCGCAAGGGCGGGGGAGGAGCATACAGAATTAATCCAAGGGGACCATATTTTCTCATATTTAGACATGGCATTATTTTTCATATATATATAGCAGTCTTTAAGTAGAGTGTCATTGACCAGGGCCTTAAATGCCGATATAGAAGGGCATTGTGTGGCCATCCATGTCTGTGCGATGCACACTTTGGCTAGGGCACAAATACTACAAGCATAAAGGCCTTCCCACCTGGACCCCCGAGGCAGGACCCCCCATTCCCAGTATACAAAATCTCGGAGTCAACACACTCCCAGGCATCCTCGTGTGTTCCAGATTCGACCCGACCCCAGACCAAAACACCTGAATGGACGGACACTCCCACACCAGGTGCCAAAAGGATCCCCCAGCGGCCCCGCATTTAGGGCAGATAGCTGCATTGCCAGCCCCAAACCTGGCCAATCGAGCCGATGTCATATAGGATATCTGCAAGATAAAGAGCTGTATTTGTTGAAATCGGAGTGACTTGGTCACCACACTTGGGTATTCCAGAGCAAGCTCCCAATCCTCCTCGCCAATGGGGCCCAAATCACCCTCCCAGTGCCACGGAGTCCTGGAAGAGGGTCTGCGTGAAGTGTTTTTAATACGTACAAGTAGGTAAAAGAAATCACTTTAACCCGTCCCAGTGAGCTTAAAAAGGTCTTTATGGGGAAGTGAAGGAGCGCCGAGGGCGAGTCCCGGAATTGCGATTGCAGGGCATGCCGGAGCTGCAGGAACCTTAAAAAGTAAGAATTAGGTAAACCAAATTCCTCTTTTAATTGCTGAAATGACTTCAATGTACCATCACTGTATAACTGGGATATGGAGACTATGGAGTATGGAAACCACACCACCCCGCCCTCAAGAGCTCCCAGCTCAGGTCTAGAAGGAGAGTGCCAGAGGGGAGTGTCCGGGTCCAAACCATCAAACCCGAGCAGGCTTTTCAAAGCGAGCCATATCTTCATGGCCTGGAAGACAATAGGGGGAGAATAGCGAGAAACATTCCCACTCAACAAAACCTGCACCGGAGAGAGGCCTGGATAGTAGCACTGGAGAAACGCCCATTGTAAAGTGCCGGTATCCCCACCCTGTATCCAGGAGCCAAGGTGTGATAACTGAGACGCATAATAGTATATTTGGAAATTGGGAAGGGCTAGACCTCCATCAGCTTTTAGCCTAGTGAGGGTGTTCAGCTTTATCCTAGGCCGTTTGTTGGCCCAGATAAAGGATGACAATATACAGTTTAATTTCCTAAAGAATGCCGTGAAGATATATACCGGGGATTGTAAAACAATATATAATAGCTTTGGCAGAATTATCATTTTAATGAGGCTAACCGTACCAGTCACTGTCAGTGGAAGCTTACACCACGCTCTCGACTTACGTATAATCAGTTGCGTCAGTGGGTTTAGATTCAGGGGTATGAAATCAGAAGGGTCATTTGTAACCTGAATTCCAAGATATTTAAATTGATCTGTCCAGCATAGCGGCAAGGAGAGCTTCGGAATCTGGGGAGGAGAATCAATGACGGGCATAATAAATGACTTGGGCCAGTTGATGCGGAGACCAGAAAAGCCACCGAATTCCTCAATGACCTGCAGCAAGAGAGGCATAGCCACAGCATAATCACGTAGGAACAGCAGCAGGTCGTCCGCATAAAGCAGGTCGTCCGCACAATTTTGTCTACAGAAGGGCCCGTAGCAATTCCCTCAATGTCCGGGCGTGTCCTAATCAGGCAGGCCAGAGGCTCTATGGCTATAGCAAATAGGGCAGGGGAGAGGGGGCATCCCTGTCTAGTACCCCGAGACAGGGTAAAGGAAGATGAAATGTAACCATTTACCAAGATCCTGGCACACGGAGTCTGATATAGCAGTCTGATCCACTGTATGAAATTAGGGCCAAAGCCCATGCATTTCATGACTCCCCACAGGTTGGGCCATTCAACGCTATTGAACGCCTTAGCAGCGTCCAATGAGACCACGACCGAGTCCGAGGGGAAGGCATGTGGAGCCTGTAGAATGGTATACAACCTACGCAAATTAATAGACGTGGACATGCCCAGCATAAAGCCGGACTGATCCTAATGTATTATGGACTTAATAACCGAGTTCAGCCGGACCGCCAGAATTTTTGCCAGGATCTTAGTATCAGTGGGGATAAGGGAGATCGGCCTATAGGACTCCAAGAGTCTGGGGTCCTTGCCGGGCTTCGGTAGCACTATAATAACAGCCTCGGACATTTAGGGAGGAAGCTGATTAGTAGTAAACGTATCCGTAAACATATTAAGCAACTTAGGGCCAAAGAACTCTATATGCGTTTTATACAGCTCAGATGGGATGCCATCACAACCTGGAGACTTACCGCTGGGGGACAAACCCACTGCCGCGGTCACCTCCTCCAAAGTCTGAGGTGCCTCCAGAAAATTGCAAGCCTCAGAGGAGAGTCTGGAGAGGGGTACACTATTCAAGTATACGTCTAAGTCTGCCGCGGAGCACGCCAGCCGAGACTCATACAGATCTCTGCAATACGAAAGGAACAGCTGTGCAATGTCTGGGGTGTTGTCTACAATGGAGCCATCAGGACCAGACATCTGCACAACCGTAGACACAGGCCAGTCGTAGTGCACTAAATGGGCCAACAAACTTCCCAGTCTATCTGCTTGCATGTACAAATTAGTGGCCCGAAACAAAAGGGAGCGCATGTTTTTATCTGAGAGATGAGCCAGCCTTGCCGCCTGAGCTGTCAGCCATTGCGATTTAAGGGGGTAATTCCAAGTTGATCGCAGCAGGATTTTTGTTAGCAATTGGGTAAAACCATGTGCACTGCAGGGGAGGCAGATATAACATGTGCAGAGAGAGTTAGATTTGAGTGTGGTGTGTTCAATCTGCAATCTAATTTGCAGTGTAAAAATAAAGCAGCCAGTATTTACCCTACACAGAAACAAAATAACCCACCCAAATCTAACTCTTTCTGCACATGTTACATCTGCCCCACCTGCAGTGCACATGCTTTTGCCCAACTGCTAAAAAAATTCCTGCTGCGATCAACTTGGAATTACCCCCTAAGTGCAGAGGTGCCCTCCACCAAATAACATATCTCGAGGTCCCTAAACTCGGATTCAAGTGATCTCTCCCTCTCCCTGCTTGACAATTTGTATGCAGCAATTTTACCAATCAGCGTACCACGTAAAAAAGCTTTAAATGAATCCTAGATGACAGGAGCTGGGGCCGAGCCCACATTGTCCGCGAAAAAGCCCTCCCACTTAGTTGTCAGGTCCGAACAGTCGCCCAACTGAGCTAACCAGGATGGGTGTAACTTCCAATACGACTGTCCCCTCTGGCACTCCACCTCCAGGGACATCAGCAAGGGTGAATGGTCAGACACCCCCCGCGCCTCATAGTGAACATCTAAAATTCTGGGTAGAAGCTCAGGCGAGACCAGGGCCAGGTCGATTCTGGAAAATGAGCCATGTGTACCGGAGAAGCACGAGAACTGCCTAAGTGTAGGATGTCGAACCCTCCATGCATCCACCCACTGCACATTACTCAGAAAGTCTGCAAGGAGGAGTGAGAGGAATGATATGCCCATCCCACCCAAGGCCTGCGGAGCGACAGCAGTCTATTTCCCTCTAAATGAGTCTCACTCAAACAAACAATGTCCGGGTCGTATTTCTTAATCATTTTAAGTACCATGGATCGCTTTACTTTATTATTGATACCCCGGACATTCCACGTCAGAAATTTTAAGGCAGGCATGGTGTCCACGTGGTCATCAGGGACACATCACATAAACACCTCACAGGGTGGATAAAGGACCCCATAATCATAATTGTCTGCACCCCCACCCACCCACATAAAGCGCTATCCCGGAGTGCCGTCCGCAGACCTCGGGCCACAAGCCAAGTCGGCCAATACAACACATCAGCACCTCACTTAAAAAAATACAGAAATATAGAAAACAATAAACTGAAGAAAGAAAAACAGTAACCACATAGAAACAAATAATTCCCATATACCAACCCCCCCTCCCCGTATACCTTCCCAAACAGTGGCATACACATATCCCTAATAAAACCCAACCCTGGAGATCCAAGTGCCTACGGCAAACTAATGCGTAGCATAAAGACCTAAAGTCCCAGTGCAAAAGGAAACCCTAAGTGTATATAACACTATGCAACAAAGTCCAGAACCACCAAAACAAGAGGGTGCTCCCCAGACCTATACTTGCATGCTGCAGGCCCATGTAGGAGGGAGAACAGGATATCAGTCCGGAGCAAGTTGACGGATGCCTGGAGCATATCTGTCCAGCCAGGCCGCCGCCTCCCTTGGAGAACTGAAGGACTTGGATTCCCCGTCCGCCACCACCCGCAATCTGGAGGGGAACAACATTGAATAGGAAAGATTCAAGTCGCGAAGACGCCGCTTGATAGGCAGGAACTGGGCCCGGTCTTTCTGGACGTCCGCAGCAAAGTCTGGGAACGCCGACACCCGAACACCATTCCAAAGCAGGGGGCCCTTTGTGCGGCCCAGGCGTAATACAGAGTCCCGGTCTTTGTAGTGCAAAAATTTGGCAATGAAAGTTCGTGGTGGGGCGCCTGTAGGTAAAGGCCGGAAAGGTACTCTGTGGGCCCGCTCCACCGCAAACTGGGAGGTGAAGGATTCTGCACCATACGCCTCCTTGAGCCATGACTCCAAGAAATCCTCAGGATGTGCCCCCTCTTCCCTTTCAGGCAGGCCCACAAACCGCACGTTGTTTCGATGGAGGTACCCCTCTATATCTAGAAGCTTGGTTTGCATTGTTGAGACTTGCTGAGAGACTGCCGACACGGATTGCTTCAGGGGACCACAGAGATCCTCCAGATTGGAAACCCGCGTCTCCCGCGTCTCGGCCTCACCCACTCTCTCCCTGATACGTTGGACATCCTGGCGTAATAAAGAAAGATCGCACTGCACCTTCTCCATTTTGTCCAACAAGCGTTGTTTGCTAGCCGCTATAGCCTCCAGTACCTGCTGAATAGATGGAGCGGAGGGCTGCATATCCGCGCCCGAGTTGGCCCCGGCCGGGGGATCAGGGTGGGTAGGAGGGGACGATTTAGGAGATGACTGCGCTGGCTGGGTGGTAGACTGGCGGGCAAACTTCTCCAACTTGGCCACAGCTGCACGTTGACCGTCTTTCACCATATTAGCGAAGCTGAAACCACCAACCAGGTACAACACGGGTCCAATCGGGCTCAGCCGGCACGCAGGTCCAAGTATTCAGTGTCAGAGGGCCCAACAGTGAGCGAGTAATGTAGTATCAAATATGCCCCAAAACAGCCAGTGGTAAATCAGGAGAGGTGAGCCAGGAGGACCCAGGGATGCATAAAAAGACAATGGACAGAGGGTGGCAGTTTATGAGGGAGCAGGGCAGCGTGCCCACAGGTACTCTAATCAGCCCCACAATCCCCCCTGAGTCACAGTGTAGTGTAATATGGGAGAGCGCAGAGGGAGCTGCTTCCAAAATGGCCACCAGGCCCACAGCCTCCCCTCTCCCCCCGCAAATCAGAAAGCCCAGGCACCAGGGGATAATGCAGAGGAAGTGTTTTACCGGGTGCAGGGGGGTGCCGCGTCCTCCAGGCAGCGTGCATCGCCCAGTCTTCGCCACGGGGATGCGCCTGCATGCGCCCACGGCATCGTGGCGAGGCGCCACCAAATTGAGGCTGGGGATGCTCCTGCGGCCTAGGTCGGAAGTGCGGGTGGCGCGGCCAGAAGACGCTCCCAGGAGGCAGCCAAAGGACGCCCGCCGCTGCCCCAAGGACTCAGTAGGCAGTGTGTGCGGGTGTACAGCTCCAGAAAGGGGGCCAGAAGGAATGTAGGATTAATCGTCCAGGGAGCTCCCGCGCCCTGCTGCCTACCCGGATGCCACCGTGGCCACGCCCCATCAGGTTGTAACAGAACTTTAGCATACTACTTATTTTGTGTCTAGTAGATTTTCTGCTATTCCTTGTGGGTCCCTTCCTCAAAACTGAACTGTGTTCTGAATGAAAATCTTGCATTCTATGTACACTGCTCAAAAAAATAAAGGGAACGCTAAAATAACACATCCTAGATCTGAATGAATGAAATATTCTTATTAAATACTTTGTTCTTTACATAGTTGAATGTGCTGACAACAAAATCACACAAAAATGATTAATGGAAATCAAATTTATTAACCCATGGAGGTCTGGATTTGGAGTCACACTCAAAATTAAAGTGGAAAAACACACTACAGGCTGATCCAACTTTGATGTAATGTCCTTAAAACAAGTCAAAATGAGGCTCAGTAGTGTGCGTGGCCTCCACGTGCCTGTATGACCTCCATACAATGCCTGGGCATGCTCCTGATGAGGTGGCGGAAGGTCTCCAGAGGGATCTCCTCCCAGACCTGGACTAAAGCATCCGCCAACTCCTGGACAGTCTGCGGTGGATGGAGCGAGACATGATGTCCCAGATGTGCTCAATTGGATTCAGGTCTGGGGAACGGGCGGGCCAGTCCATAGCATCAACGCCTTCGTCTTGCAGGAACTGCTGACACACTCCAGCCACATGAGGTCTAGCATTGTCTTGCATTAGAAAGGAACCCAGGGCCAACCGCACCAGCATATGGTCTCACAAGGGGTCTGAGGATCTCAACTCGATACCTAATGGCAGTCAGGCTACCTCTGGCGAGCACATGGAGGGCTGTGCGGCCCCCCAAAGAAATGCCACCCCACACCATTACTGACCCACTGCCAAACCGGTCATGCTGGAGGATGTTGCAGGCAGCAGAACATTCTCCTTGGTGTCTCCAGACTCTGTCACGTCTGTCACATGTGCTCAGTGAGAACCTGCTTTCATCTGTGAAGAGCACAGGGCGCCAGTGGCGAATTGCCAATCTTGGTGTTCACTGGGAAATGCCAAACGTCCTGCACGGTGTTGGGCTGTAAGCACAACCCCCACCTGTGGACGTCGGGCCCTCATACCACCCTCATGGCGTCTGTTTCTGATCGTTTGAGTAGACACATGCACATTTGTGGCTTGCTGGAGGTCATTTTGCAGGGCTCTGGCAGTGCTCCTCCTGTTCCTCCTTGCACAAAGGCGGGGGTAGCGGTCCTGCTGCTGGTTTGTTGCCCTCCTACGGCCTCCTCCACATCTCCTGATGTACTGGCCTGTCTCCTGGTAGTTCCTCCATGCTATGGACACTACCCTGACAGACACAGCAAACCTTCTTGCCACAGCTCGCATTGATGTGCCATCCTGGATGAGCTGCACTACCTGAGCCACTTGTGTGGGTTGTAGACTCCGTCTCATGCTACCACTAGAGTGAAAGCACCGCCAGCTTTGAAAAGTGACCAAAACATCAGCCAGAAAGCATAGGAGCTGAGAAGTGGTCTGTGGTCACCACCTGCAGAACAAGTCCTTTATTGGGGGTGTCTTGCTAATTGCCTATAATTTCTACCTGTTGTCTATTCCAATTGCACAACAGCATGTGAAATTGATTGTCAATCAGTGTTGCTTCCTAAGTGGACAGTTTGATTTCACAGAAGTGTGATTGACTTGGAGTTACATTGTGTTGTTTAAGTGTTCCCTTAATTTTTTTGAGCAGTGTATATAGAATTGGCATTGTTGAAGGGTTGCTACGTTTATTATTTCTCCTCTTCATCTCTGCCAAACTTACATCATAAATCGTTTTATCCTTGTTACTGACCTTCTCTGCTCTGCAAGTTGCTGCATGTCAATAAGAAAATATTTTTTTACTATTGTCTTTTATAGAATAGTTCTTGATTAGCCAGCTCATGATCATGATTTGTTTTTTTGTAACACAAATAGCTATTACACAATCCCTGAGCGCTCTGCACACAAAAACCTAACATCAATAACTGCAGCTTGAGTATTTGCCCACTATGGGGTATATGCAATTCACGGCGAATCGCGGCAAATTATCGCCGTTTTTAAATTCGACACAATTCGACAGGTGAATTCCGGCAGGTGGCTGCCGGAATTCACCATATTCAATGAAAAATGGATTCGACAGTCCCGCGGGCGAAAATCGGCCGATTTGCCAGATTTTGCCGCAATTTAAAAAAACGGGAAAAAACGGGAAAAACCCGGAAAAAAAATGGCGTGGGGTCCCCCCTCCAAAGCATAACCAGCCTCGGGCTCTTCGAGCTGGTCCTGGTTCTAAAAATGCGGGCAAAAATTGGGCATGGATCCCCCGTATTTTTAAAACCAGCACCGGGCTCTGCGCCTGGTGCTGGTGCAAAAAATACGGGGGACAAAACGAGCAGGGGTCCCCCGTATTTTTCACACCAGCATCAGGCTCCACTAGCTGGACAGATAATGCCACAGCCGGGGGTCACTTTTATACAGTGCCCTGCGGCCGTGGCATTAAATATCCAACTAGTCACCCCTGGCCGGGGTACCCTGGGGGAGTGGGGACCCCTTCAATCAAGGGGTCCCCCCCCCAGCCACCCAAGGGCCAGGGGTGAAGCCCGAGGCTGTCCCCCCCATCCAAAGGCTGCGGATGGGAGGCTGATAGCCTTGAGTAAAATGAAAAGAATATTGTTTTTTCCAGCAGTACTACAAGTCCCAGCAAGCCTCCCCCGCAAGCTGGTACTTGGAGAACCACAAGTACCAGCATGCGGGAGAAAAACGGGCCCGCTGGTACCTGTAGTACTACTGGAAAAAAAATACCCAAATAAAAACAGGACACACACACCGTGACAAGTACAACTTTATTACACACTGCCGACACACACATACTTACCTATGTTGACACGCCGACTACCACGGTCTCCGACGATCCGAGGGTACCTGTGAAAAAATTATACTCACCTTCCAGCGTCCAGAGGTACATCCACGTCCAGAGATAATCCTCGTACTTGTTAAAAAAACAAACCGAACACCCGTTCCATGCCGGACTGAAAGGGGTCCCATACTTTCACATGAGACCCCTTTCCCCCGAATGCCGGGACACCACGTGACTCCTGTCACTGAAGTCCCTTCAGCCAATCAGGAAGCGCTACTTCCGTGGCGCTCACCTGATTGGCTTGGCGCTGTCTGAGCTGTCAGACAGCGCATCGCAAAGCCGCTCCATTAGTTTCAATGGTGGGAACTTTGCCGTCAGCGGTGGGGTTACCCGCGGTCAGCCGCTGACCGGCGGGTGACCTCACCGCTAGCCGCTAAGTTCCCACCATTGAATATAATGGACGGAGCTGTGCGATGCGCTGTCTGAGTTCAGACAGCGCACAGCCAATCAGGTGAGCGCAACGAAGTTGCGCTTCCTGATTGGCTTTAGAGACCTTTGTGTGACAGCTGTCACTGACAGGTCTCATTCGGGGTAAGGGGTCTCATGTGTCAGCATGGGACTCCTTTCAGTCCGGTGGTCCGTGTGTCCGTTTTCTTTTTTTGCCAAGTACGTGGATTTATCTCTGGACCCTGGCTGAGGTGAGTATATTGATCTTTTATTTTCAGGTATCCGTGGATTCTACATGGAGAAGAGGACCGATGTCGGCGTGTGAACATAGGTAAGTATGTGTGTGTCGGCAGTATGTAATAAAGTTTTACTTGTCACGGTGTCTGTGTCCTGTTTTTATTTGGGTATTTTTTTTCCAGCAGAACTACAGGTACCAGTGGGCCCGTTTTTCTCCCTCATGCTGGTACTTGTGGTTCTCCAAGTACCAGCTTGCGGGGGAGGCTTGCTGGGACTTGTAGTTCTTCTGGAAAAAACAATATTCTATCATTTTACTCAAGGCTATCAGCCTCCCATCCGCAGCCCTTGGATGGGGGGGACAGCCTCAGGCTTCACCCTTGGGTGGCTGGGGGGGGACCCCTTGATTGAAGGGGTCCCCACTCCCCCAGGGTACCCCGGCCAGGGGTGACTAGTTGGATATTTAATGCCACGGCCGCAGGGCACTGTATAAAAGTGACCCCCGGCTGTGGCATTATCTGTCCAGCTAGTGGAGCCCGATGCTGGTGTGAAAAATACGGGGGACCCCTGCTCGTTTTGTCCCCCGTATTTTTTGCACCAGCACCAGGCGCAGAGCCCGGTGCTGGTTTTAAAAATACGGGGGATCCCTGCCCAATTTTTCCCCGCATTTTTAGAACCAGGACCAGCTCGAAGAGCCCGAGGCTGGTTATGCTTTGGAGGGGGGACCCCACGCCATTTTTTTTTTATTTTACCGTTCCAGCAATAAAAAAAAAATAAAAAAAAATTATATTTTTAAAAATATATAAATAATACTTGTGCCTCCAAAAAAAAAAAAAAAAAGTACCTAATCCCTTCTAATATAAATAGATATGCTATTCCCAAAAAAAAAAAAAAAACATGTTTAAATTTTTTTTTATTGTTTTCACCCTCCAAAGTGTGGCGGATTGAAAATGACGAATTTACTGTCTAAAAGCACTGCTGTCGAATTTCCAAACTTGAATTGAATATGCTTTTGTCGAATTGCAGCACTTGTATCATTGCAGAAAAGTCGAATTTGCAAAAAGTCGAATTTCAAAAAGTCGAATTTTGAAAGTCCGTTTTTTTGACGGAAAGCACTGAATTGCATTGACGAATTTTTTTTTTTTGGCGAAAATGACCCGAAATTCGACAATTTCGGGAATTCGACCGCAATTGCATATACCCCTATATGTAAGCAGAGTATATGTTAAACATAGCCTAAGGTGCCTTAATATGTCTCGTCATCATAATCTTACTGATTTTGAATATATTGTAAATTTTCCATCTTTTCGTTTATTAGAATCCCAAGATTTGTTCTCCAGAATGCCGTAATGAAGGCGTTACAGTTAAAATAAAAGCAATCTTTTTTTTTTTGCATGTTGGGTAAATGTACCGACAATCTATTAAATATGACACTTGTATCATTTTTATAAATTTTCTGTTTAGTATAATTTTGGAGTTTCCTTAATTATGTTGCTGGTACGTTCTGTTTAATAGAAGAAGCAGTAGGGACATCTAAAGGCTATAAAAATAGAACTTTCCATCACACATCATTATCTTAGAGAGGAAAAACAAATGAAAGCATTAACAGTTTAAAACAAAAATAAAGGTGTAGGACAGTGGTTCACAAACTTTCTTCAATCACGGCGCCCTACCGTATCAGCTTTTGTTTCACGGCACCCCTAGGATAAAAGTTTATTATTGATATATCTTGAAAAAAAAAATTAAATTAAGTAAATTGTGCCTACAGTACCTGTCATTCTTAGGGTCAGTTATGTGGTGATGTACAGTTGTATTTCTGTTTGTCCACATGTTTTATGATTGGCAACCACTAGCACTGGTTTTGCTTATCACTTTGACTATAAATAATTTAATTTGGTCCTTGTCCACCAATCCGAGGCACCCCTGAAAGAATACAATATCTTAGGTGCTGACAACAAAAATTCTGCAGTTGTATTAATATCCTAAATCAGAACTGCAGCTTCACTTGGAGGTCACTGAGCCTCCATAAAGAGATATAGGGGGGTATTCAATTGTTTGGAAAGTCTGTTGGGTGTCTGTTGTTTCCTATCTAATGGACAGGAAAAAACAGACACCCAACCGACTTTTTAAACAATTGAATTCCGAGGCGTGGCCTGACCGGGATGAGGGATAGCAGCATTTACAGCCAGCTCCTGCCTCACAGTCTACAAAACCCATCTTACAGCCCCTGTACACCGGAACTTGTGTCCCCCACACTGTCCCCTATCCCTACTGACGCCAGCGACTAACCTGGCAGAGCGCTGCGGAGCCGGGAGACACTTTTACAGGTCTCTGCGGGTTGCGGCCTTAACTTCCACCCAAGCCGGGGACTCGAGTTGCGTGGGTGCCCGACGGCCGAGCTCCAAGCCGGAGGCCGCGGGAAAACGGACCCGCGGACGCCGCAGATCCTCCAGCGGACATCACCTCTCTCCCCTCAGGGGCCCGACGAGCACCACTAGCACTCAGGACAAATAATCCTCCACAATAAAAGAGGTGAGAGAAGTATTTAACATCAGAATATACTCCCTGGATTGTGCTGCTGCGGCAGCCATTTTAAAAATCTTTCATTCTTCTTTCTCCCTCCTGGTGCTGGTTCTTTCCTGGACAGTGTGGTGAGACATTGAACGCACCACAGTAGAAATAACAGGAGCATTTATCATTTATCAATAGACAAATTTTCACCTCTGAACAAGATAATATATTTATTTATCTCATGGTAAATATATTAATCCTATATACCCGGTCTGTTGCTACCTGAGGATTTTAACATCTCCTAATCCTCCCCCACGTTTCCCGTGCACTCAACAGCTATAATTCTGAATATACTGATTAAGGTCCCTGTGATTTATTGCATACTGTGGAGAAGCTTGCGGTGCTGCTGGTCAGACCATTGGCTATCACCACAACACGTACAGCCCTATTAACTCTATCAGGGATACATCCACGGGAAAAATCATCTACGAGTTTTGATATGTAACCTCGCATATACAATGCGCAAATAGCCTTCCCTGCAGGCCTTGGCTAGATAAATCACTCTCTCTCATTTCGAATTTGTTACCTACCTCCCTGGTCCAAGATATTGCTTATATGGAAAAATACCTTACATCCTCTGCATCCACGCAGCCGCTTCAACAACGCCAAGAAAAACGCAGGGCTGACGCAAACATAACCTCAGACGCAGACACCATGGCTCTATCCCCAGCAGCCAAAAAATCTGTAGCTCCTCCAGACTCATATGTTACCTACAATGATGTGGTGGAAGCAATCAAGGCGACTATGGGGCCGTTATTATCACAAGCAGTGTCAGATATCACTTCACAATTAAATTGGCTGACTCATCGAGTTGAGGAAACGGAACACAGAGTAGGCACCTTGTTTCAAGACGTCTCACAGCTTACTCAGGTGGTCCCCAAATTGGAGAAAGACAATTACTATCTCTGGAATAAAGTAGACGACCTGGAAAATCGATCGAGAAGAAATAACATCCGCCTTGTTGGACTACCAGAGTCAGTAAAAGGCCCGGCACTGGCCCACTTTGTAAGGTCTACCTTACCAACCATCTTGGGAGTAGAAGCGGAATGCAGTGATCTTGTCATAGAGAGAGTTCACAGAGTGGGTCATCAGTCCCCCATCGCGGCTAACCGTCCACGGGTAGTCCTTTTTCGCTGTCTTAATTACCTACATAAACAGACGTAACAAGAACCCTTTAATTTGGGAATCAGCTAAACTTTATCTTTTCCAAGATTTTTCAATTGAACTATCCCGAGCACGAAAAGCTTTCTCTCCCATTTGTTCTCGCCTGGTGGAACAGCACCGAAAATTCGCTCTGATGTATCCAGCCAGACTTCGTCTATTTGATGGAACGTCCTACAAAGACTTCAACACCCCCGCTGATGCCGAAGCCTTTTTGGCTGAAGCCGACAACACCAACTCTCAATCAGACATTACTGACCCTCCAGCCGCCACCGCCCGCTAGTCTGCGATTGACCCTCTACTTTTTCTTATGGCAAATACCCACTTAACATGCTTAGATTTCTACAGGTATTTTTCTTTGTTTCTGCCTGTTGTATTTGTTTCTCTTTTTTCTTTTTTGCAATAGGTCCAGATGGTAAGGCTTCACTTTAGCAGCTCATGATACTATGCCATGTGCACCGCTGAGGCCTGCACTAGTTATTTTTATTTTGATTGTACTATATTCGCTAAGGCATTTCTTGCGCATTGTACTTTATTGTACTCTATAATACTTCATAGTTTTGCTTACATATTACTCATTCTCCTTCTGAGGATGCAGAATTTGTTAGTTCTGTTATGCATATGTTACTGGTCATGTTTCCTATGTCCGTCTGTTTGTATTTTCCCTACTGTCTCTCCCCCCTCCCCCCTCCCCTATTTCTTTTTGATTGACAGGCTGAGTCTGGATGTTCCTTTCTGGCCCCTGTTTGATACCCCTATCACCTAAATGTCAGTACGAATAGGTACGTGGAATGTGGGAGGGATCAATTCTCCAGCTAAAAGACGTAAGATACTTACTTATATATCCAAGATGAAATTAGACATTGTTTGCCTTCAGGAGACACACCTAACACATTCTGAGTCGCTGAAGTTGCAGATTCTAGGTTGGAAATTGTTGGCAGCCGCCCCTTTCAATTCCAAATCACGTGGAGTAGTCATTTTAGTTAAAAAATCCCTACCCATCTCTATCTCCACTACAGTGATTGATCCTGAGGGTCGGTATCTGATTGTAGAAATACTACTTAATAAATCCCCTTATGTCCTTTGCACGATTTACGCTCCAAATATCTATAAGAAATCTTTCTTTTCTAACTTACTTTCTAAATTGTTACCTTATAGCTCCAGCCCTCTCATTCTTTTAGGCGATTTTAATCTTATAGCATCTCCTATATTAGACAAATCCTCCTCACAAAAGTCTCATACCAGCCTACCAAAATTGGGAATCCCCGCCCTTTCTGAACAACTATGCCTAATCGATGTTTGGCGTACAATGCATCCGACTGACAAGGACTATACTTGTTTATCGGCCGCACATCAGACCCTATCTCGCATTGATTACATTTTATTAGCTACCTCATTGTTTCCCTCAATACATGAGGCTAACATCGAACCTATAGGTTTGTCAGACCATGCACTAGTCTGGATTACATTGCAGTCCACATTAGATAAAGGCACGTTTAGACTTTGGAGATTTCCTAATTACTTGTCTCAATCATTAACATTTCGCCAAAAAATAGAAGCCGCATGGATGGACTTTAAACATACTAATTTGGAGTGTGAATCCTCAAACCCCTCTTTATTTTGGCAAACAGGGAAAGCATACCTCAGAGGTGTAATCATCGCATATGTCGCTGCTGAAAACAAACGTTTAGCCGCTTCATATTTGAATTTACAATCCAAATTAACTGAATCCTATCAAAGGTATATATCTGCCCCTTCACCGTCCAATAAATTAGAGTATTCCACAGCCAAGATCCACTTCGATGAATATTTTAAATGTAAAAGTGAACGTTCACTTTTCTCTACCAACTACAAATTCCATAAATTCGGTAATAAGACGCCTTCTCTCCAATCTACTGAAAGGCTCACAGCCGCAAATGCTAGTTCACCCCCTCCGTCGTGAAGATGGCTCGTTAACTAACTCGAGTGACCAGATCACTGATGTCATGAAATCTTTCTATGAAAGAATATATTCTAACCCTAACCACGACAATTCTCCCTCACTTATTAATGATACTTCGCAGTCCTGGACGTTTCCCCCCCTCCCACAGTTTCCTGAGGAATTCTCCCATATGCTGGAGGCCCCTATCACCATTGACGAAATTATGAAAGCTATTCAGTCTTCCAAACCCATGAAAGCCCCTGGTCCGGATGGCTTAACAGCAGAATTATATAAAATTTTATTGCCTAGGTTTGGAGAAAATTTAGTCGCATTTTACAATGACATAGTTACCACTCAGTCTGTGCCTCTTCATTTTAACTCAGCACTCATTAAATTGCTTCCGAAACCGGGAAGGGAGTTATCCCATCCAGGTTCTTATAGACCAATTTCTTTATTGAATTTTGACTACAAGATGTTTACCAAGATCTTGGCAAACAGACTGAAACTGTATTTACCCCAAATTATACATCCGGACCAGACAGGTTTTATTCTAGGCAGACATTCAGTTGTTAATGTCCGCAAAATCTTGGCAATGATCCATCACTCAACCTCTATTAATTCTTCCCCCCCTAAGATGCTTGTATCCTTTGACGCCGAAAAGGCTTTTGATTTGGTAAACTGGAATTATCTTTTTTCCACTTTGCGTAGGTTTGGCTTACCCCCTATTTTCATATCGACTATACAAACATTATATCACTCCCCCCAGTCACATATTTCCTGCAATGGCTCTCTCTCACCTTCTTTTACTATTTCTCGAGGAACAAGACAGGGATGTCCTCTATCTCCCCTTCTATTTGCGTTAGCCATTGAACCTCTGGCGATCGCAATACGGAACTCACAGTCAGTTGAAGGCATTACTATTAGGTCTAAACAACTGAAAGTATCCTTATACGCAGACGATATGGTTCTTTTTCTTTCCAATCCAGCTTCCTCTCTTCCAAATGTCCTAAACCTCATCTCCTCTTTTGGAACTGTCTCAGGCTATAAAGTCAACCTAGATAAATCTGTGATTCTCCCTATCCATGGCCCTCCCTCATATTTTCAATCGCTTCCTATACTCCAATCCTTTCAGATCTCCCAATCCACCGTTAAATATTTAGGGATACATATATCAAAGGATTTATCAGACCTTTATAAACTCAACTTTACCCCAATCATTGCCAAGATTGCAAACTATCTAGACAACTGGGTGTCGCTACCCATCTCCCTTTTAGGTAGGATAGCAGCCATCAAGAGTGTTCTATTTCCAAAAATTTTTTATGTAATGCAGATGCTGCCGATAAGACTCCGTAGGAAAGACGTACAACTCTTGAATTCTTTATTCTCCCGTTTTCTGTGGCAAGGGAAACGCCCTAGAATAGCTTACTCCAAACTACGACTACCCCGTAAACGTGGAGGCCTCGGCTTTCCGGATTTAAATTTATATTCTAATGCGATATTTTTTCGCTATATCAATGACTGGTTGCTCGACACTAGTTCTTACACAGACAACCATCTAGATTCTGCCTTATTCTCTCCCTGTTCTCCAAATGCCCTGCTACACTCTAAATTGTCAGATATTCCGAATGCCGTAAAAAATAATCTCCTATTTATAGACACATACAGATCCTGGATTATGATTAATAAGAAATTTCACTCCAACCCCAGATACTCTCCGTACATATCACTGTGGGGAAACCCAGCTTTTCCCCCCTCTCTATCCAATGCCTCTTTTCTCCAGTGGAAGGATAAGGGCTTGGCCTCAACAGCAAAAGTGTTTGATCCTGGTGGCAATCTACTCTCGTTTGCCGATCTCCAATCTAAATATTCCATACCATCTCAACATTTCTATATGTATCTACAAGCACGTCATTATATTCAATCCCTCCCCACGCCTTCGAACACAGATAAAGAAACGTCGACATTCACTTCGCTTCTTAAACTTATTTCTTCTGTACCATACAAAATTAGTTTATTATATGAACCTCTAGTTTCCATTTCAGCTTCATCCCACTGGGAATCCTCATTACAAAAATGGTCCAGAGATATCCCAGATATCACTCTGGTATCAGACTTACTTACACAATATGACACTTCTCTAAAATTTTTGCAATCATCTTACCTGCAGGAAGTCCATATTAGAATAATACATAGAGCATATATTTCCCCTGCTCAAAGGAGATACATGTCACCCCTTGAATCCGGGGCTTGCAATAAATGCGCAATGTCACATGCCACATTTTTCCACTGTGTATGGGAATGTGGTAAAATTAAAAAATTCTGGAACAAGATGATCAACTTGATTAACTCCATGTTCACTTCCACCTTAAGCCCTGACCCTTTAGCATGTCTATGTGGAAACTTTAAAAACTGGGATTTAGGTTCTAATAAAAAAGACAAACTTCGTCTACTGATCACTATAGTTACGGTAGCAAAAAAAGTTATTCTCATTCATTGGACCCAACACTCCGCGCCCTCTATATCAGAAGTCAAACATAAATTGCTACAAATACTATATTATGATAGACGTACTACTATACCAGATATTGAACAAGGAGTCGAAAAATTTTACCGTAAATGGGAATATTTTATTAATATATTAGACATACATTCACAGAATCATATCCTGCAATTGTTCGAAAATACTTCATGGAACTTACTTAGGAAACTTAATTATGACATAGAGCCTTTATCATAGGTTGGCTAATATTTACTTAAATTCTGGCTGACAACACGAACCTGTCAGGACAGAACTCCAGACTTGAGATGATCTATTTCTTTCTCCCTCACCTTCTCTTCCCCACCCCCTCTTTCCTTATATGTGTTCAGTGTTCCCCCACCCCCTTGATTCTTAATTGGTCTTGTTTCACTCAGTTATGTTCACACAATTAACCAAAATTGATATTAAATTTTTGGCGACTGCCAGGTATTCTTCCTTTCATGGCATATAGTTACAACAGGTGCAGTATGCCTGGATGATAATACGTCCAAGGAAGACCTTTGTTCCTGGATTATTGTACGTCGATATATCACTGTTTAGGCCTCTGTTTTTGTTTTCTTAAACATTGATGTACTATGTACTTTGCTTGGCTCATCTTTAGCATAATCTGAACTGTACAATATTTGTTTGGAAAATCTCAATAAAACATATTTAAAAAAAAAAAAAACAATTGAATTCCACCCATAGACTAAAGAAAAAATATATAAATGAAACACTGTTCGATTCAGTAAATAATTTTAAATGATTTATTACATACAAATACAATACATAACATGAAAAAATCCATACGGCCAGTGATCAGATATATTTAAAATAAATACAACCTCTGTATCAGCCGTCCTAGGGTTAGTATATTCTTATGTAGTCACATGTGTTCATGCAGGATATTAGTACAGACATAGCCATTCAATCCAGCAAGCCAGAGTTAGTATTTGTTTAGTTCTCCCTTATTTGGTTATATTATATATTTTCAGCATGCTCGGAGTTAAAAGATTTGATATATTTCATTAGTAGCATCCACACTCCAAATATTAGAACAACTCCGTTCAGTAGAAATATTAGTGATACTTATCAGTCCTGCGTGGCCAAGCTATAATCCCTTACACAGCTCAGCATGTCTTCAGACCAGTGTGTAACCGTTTGCCAGGTGACGTCTCAGCCAGTATTCACCTCTGATCCTCGCACTGCCAGTGTTGGGAGATAGGTTTTAAAAAAAACCCGGTCGCGGGTAAAACAGTCTTTTTACGCATTTCTCTGCCTTTGTAATATCAGTAGTTACAGAAGAATGTAATAAATGTTTTAAAATTATATACTGAATTGAACAGTGCTTCATTTATATATTTTTTTATTAGTCTACACCCCTGGAAGAGCCTCGCGGCACCCCATGGTGCTACGGCACACAGTTTGAGAACCTCTGGTGTAGGGGGTAGATTTCAAGCGACCGTTGAAGACTGAAGTGTTACAAATCAAGCTTTTATTCCAGCAAAAATAACAGAGCCAGTGCAATGGCTTCTTACAAAGGAATACCAACAGCAATTCAGGAACTAGGCTTTTAGCCATAGGTGCTGACATAAGTGTTATTATAATATTAGCATTATACCTGCGTTAAACAGAAGGTAAACAGAAGGGAAACATCTACAGACCAACACTACCACATATTAACTGCCTTAATGCCTCAAAAGTAGAGACGTGCGGCGGACATTTTTGGGGTTTTGGTTTTGGATCTGGATATCCACTTGTGTTTTTGATCTGGATTGGTTTTGCCAAAACCACCCTTTTGGGTTTTGGATCTGGATGATTTTTGAAAAAAACAAAACCATAAAAACAACTAAAATCAAAGAATTTGAGGGTAATTTTGATCCTACAGTATTATTAACCTCAATAACATTAATTTCCACTCATTTCCAGTCTATTCTGAACACCTCACACCTCACAATATTGTTTTTAGGCCAAAAGGTTGCACTGAGGTAGTTGGATGACTAAGCTAAGCAACACAAGTGGGTGGCACAAACACCTGGCCCATCTAGGAGTGGCACTGCAATGGCAGACAGGATGGCAGTTTTAAAAACTAGGCCCCAAAGAGCACATAATGCAAAAAAAATAAGAGGTGCAACAAGGTAGCTGTATGACTAAGCTAAGCAACACAAGTGGGCGGCACAAATACCTGACCCATGTAGGAGTGGCACTGCAGTGGCAGACAGGATGGCAGTTTTAAAAACTAGGCCCCAAAGAGTACATAATGCAAAGGAAAAAAAAGAGGTGCAAGATAGAATTGTCTTGGGCCCTCTCACCCACCCTTGTGTTTTTTTAAACAGGACATGCACAGTTTAATAAACCCATCGTTTCAGCGACAGGTGGTCGCCCTGGAAAAAGCTTCCAAAGTTCTCAGAATCATAGCTAACTACAAACAAACCACCTCCATATTTGATGACTTCTCACATTATGAGAAGAGGCAAGAGGAAGAGGACAGTGTCAAGAAAGTGATTAAAAGTTAGAGAGGCACATCAGGAACAACACACAGGCTTTCACTTCCACTCCTATATTGGTGTGGAACAGAAAGGACTTCAACCAAGCAAATATATAATTATTAATTACCACATTACTGGACAAACTGAAAAACTAGGGGCCAAAGGCTCCAAAATTGTACCCCCTTCTCCATTTTCAGGGATTAAGATAATCTCGGATTTAATGCTAAGAAGCAAATAAACTGGTGTATACCACAGGATCAAGATTGGATATTTTCCCCTCCACGGAGTCTGGAGACTTATTTTGTGAACATCTTGTGGGTTTCTTTTTTCCCCCATTTTTTTTATTGCATTTTTATTTACATATTTGTGGCACATGCCTTATTTTTGTTTTTCACGTTTCCCAGTTACACGCATGTGAGCATATCTGTTTGTCTTGTTTATTTTATTCATATTTTATTTTTAAATAAAGCAGCCCATTAGATGTTTTAGCAGACCCTCCTGAGCCTCCAGAGCAGTCCTGGATGGGGCAAGTTGAGTTCGGGTGGGTTCGGTAAAGTACTACGCATGACTGTGCAGTAAATTTTTTTGTTATTGAGCCCTAGTGAAACTTACCACTTTACAGTCCAAACTAATTTCATACTATAAGTAGGACTGTGGGAGGAAGCAATACTAACCTCTGTGCCCACAGCATGCCTCAGCCTGTCAAGCCAGACATCTTCCTGGCTGTAAGCCAGCATGAGACTCCATACTGGGCCTTATACAGTAACTGTGCCTCACAGGAGCTCCTGGCCCATCTAGTGCTGCAGTGCAATGGAAAGCTGATGCAATGCAAGATCACTGAAACTCTGTTCTTCTAACACCACAAGGTCTTGTGATAACCCTACGCAGCCCTTACGGAAAAGAAGATCCCTGTACAACAAATGCGCATCTTCTAAATAAATAATCCCAAAATGTGTAACATCAATAATAAATCAAAATTAAGGTTGACTAATTGTAGCCATTCATTTGAGTGAGTCCCTAACATGAAATAATTGAGAAGAACCTCTCTCTAATGGTCCGGCAGAAAATATCACTTTTACCTCTCCGGCAGATGCGCTGGATTATGCTTCAGGGGGTAATTCAGAGTTGATTGCAGCAGCAAATTTGTTAGCAGTTGGGAAAAACCATGTGCACTGCAGGTGTGGCAGATACAACATTTGCAGATAGAGTTAGATTTGGGTGGATTATATTGTTTCCGTGCAGTGAAAATACTGGCTGCTTTATTTTTACACTGCAATTTAGATTTCAGTTTGAACACACCCTAACCAAATCTAACTCTCTCTGCGCATGTTATATCTGCCCCCCCCTGCAGTGCACATGGTTTTGCTCAACTGCTAACAAATTTGCTGCTGTGATCAACTCTGAATTAGGCCTTCAGTCTCTTCTGAGTCACACTGACTTTGTCCACAAATGTGGTCTCTTCCCATTTTATTTAAAAACACTTCGGCAATTTCCATTTCCACCTTTGCGGCTAGTTTTCACAAATCGGTTTGTGATGTTGAAGCTTGTTTCATATCTGCTCTAGGCTTTCATTTAAACCTAGGATCAAGTACAGCAGCACCCCTGGAATTATACGGCAGCACCCCTGGATTTATACAGCATAGGCAGCACCCCTGGAGAATTACACAGCACAGCAGACAGTCAACAGCACCCCTGGACTTAAACGGCAGTGGGGCAGCACCCCTGGACTGAAAGGGGAGAGGGGCAGCACCCCATATAGGGCAGCACCCCTGGAATGATGTGGCAAAGAAAAGACGTGCAAGATGGAATTGTCCTTGGGACCTCCCACCCACCCTTATGTTGTATAAACAGGACATGCACACTTTTACAAACCATTTCAGCAACAGGGTCTGCCACACGACTGTGGATGAAATGATTGATTTGTTTGGGCCCGCCCCCCACCAAAAAAGAAGCAATTAATCTCACCTTGCACAAACTCAGATCCCCCCTTCTGTGTTTACATCCTCATCCTCACAGAGAAAACTATTCAAACAAACAAACCACATCATTTAGATGTCAGTGGACTGCTTACGCTATTACCCAAAGTTTCTGAACTTGATAATGGCTTATTATGAATGTGCTGCAGGTGACGTATAAGGGAGGATGTTCCTAGGTGATGAACATCCTTACCCCTAATTACTATGGATTGACAAAGACAACAGATGGCTTGACACCTGTTGTCCGGATTTGTGGAGAAATAATTCCACACCGAATAGGTGGCTTTTTTGTATTTTGTCCAGGCATGACAATGGGCTTATTCATCCCATGGCCAACAACTGTCTCCACTGGTGCCTTATTCAAACAAACCATATCACCATCATAATCCTCGTCAACTTCCTCCACAGCGCCAGCTACACCCATATCCTCCTCATCCTGGTGTACTTCTACAGTGACATCCTCAATCTCAATATCAGCAATTGGACTGGCGGTGCTCCTCCAAGCACTTGCAGGGGGCATGCAAATGGTAGTAGGAGCCTTCTCTTCCCATACAGTGTTGTGAAGGTCAGGCCTAGACATCGCAACCACGGACAGTGCCAGCACCCCTGTATTTTCACAGCATACAAGACAAGGCCAGTGGAGCACGGACTTGCTGTTTTGCCCAGAAATGGATTGGTGACAGGAGAGATTCGGCCTGGGGATACATAAGCCATCTGCGGTGGTGCCATGCCTTTCAGCCCGGGACCTCTTTAATGCTTTGTGAATAAGCTTAGCCCACCGCGCCCCTTATCTTTGGTGAGATACTTTGGAGATATCAAAAATCCTGCAAAGCCACTTTATGATTTGTTGTGTATGTGTGTGTGTGTATATATATATATATATATATATATATATAAAATATTGTTTGCACTTGCACTTTTATGTTTTTAAGAAATAAAACTTTTTTGGTACCAATTAAATATACCTTTTATCTTTGAGGTAACCAGCAAACCTTTATGGTGTAATTAGCGCCTTTCCTTATACTCATCTATATATTTTGAATTTGCAGTGTAAAGGGAATGGTGTTTCTCTTTTAGAGTATAGGAGGCTGCTTTTTCACCATTTAACCAGCGCCATTTCAAGTACAATTGTTAATCAATTCAGGATATCAGACATATATGTGGGTGAGCACCTGGGATACAGTGATCATCAAGCAGTATGGTTTAGTATAAAGACAGGATCCAACTCCTGTCACACAAAAAAAGGTGTTGGATTTTAGAAATACTGACTTTGCAAAAATAAGGAGATGTTTAAGTGATACATTGGTGGATTGGATTAATTTGAAACGAGTGCAGGAGAGGTGGGAAAAACTGACAAGTGTAATACTAAGGGCAACAGACCTTTGTATCAAAAGGGTTTGGAAAAGCACCAGGAAAAAGAAGCCAGTGTGGATCACAATAGAAGTATCAACTAGTGTAAAAGCAAAAAAGGTCTTTAGGAAATACAAACAAACTCAAAATAATAACGACAAAGAGGTGTATCTTGACAGACGGAAGGATGCTAAGAAAGTGATCAGACGTGCAAAGACAGAAGCTGAGGAGAAAATGGCTGTCAGTAGATAAGGGGGCAAAACCTTTTTTAAGTATATAAGTGAAAGGAGAAAATAATACTTAAGACAGAGTGAGAATTTGGTGGAGGGAGACAAGGCAATAGCAGATCATGTCAATAATAATTTTTGCTCAGTATTTACTTCAGAAGGAGAAGGGAAGGGGCCACAGTTAAATTGCAAGGACATCCTTAAAAATAAGGTAGATGAAAGTACATTTACAGAGGAGAAGGTCCTAACAGAACTTTCAAAACTGAAAGTGGATAAATCAATGGTGCCAGATGGGATACATCCAAGGATACTAAAAGAGCTAAAAGATGTGCTGGTGGCACCATTAACAGAATTATTCAACCAATCACTAGAAACAGGTGTCATTCCAAAGGACTGGAAAAGAGTGAATCAAGTTCCACTGCACAAAAGTGGAAGCAAGGAAGAAGCAAGTAACTACAGACCAGTAAGCCTTACATAAGTAGTAGGGAAAGTAATGGAAAAACTATTAAAAGAAAGATTTGTAGAATATCTTAAATCAAACAATTTACAGGATCCAAAACAGCATGAATTTACTGGTGGGAGATCATGCCAAACAAATCTTATTGACTTTTTTGACTCTGTAATGAAAATAATGTCAGGGCTGTTTTTGTGAATCCGTTAACCCTGGACCAATCAACGGTGTAGGTGCTGGTGTATGATTATAGCAGGGAGGACGAACAAAGTTCCGTTTCATATATTTATTAAAGGCAACAATTCCAGTAAGGAGTTAAATGACAATTATTAGTCACCATATATATACTAACATATTGCAATGAATGGTATAATGATAAGCAGGAACAGTCTTAAAGATGCGTTGAAGAAATGTTCATACAACTGAGTTTAAACAGGCTTGTGAAGAATTGTCCAAATAAAGCAATGACTGGTACCAAACTGTAAGGAGTGTTAACTGGATATTGTAGACATAAATGAATAACTGTAGAGACTTGTACAGAAGCATAAAGGTTAAACTGGAAGGCTCTGAAGAATTGTCCCTGATTGCAGCAACAATGAAAATACAACACTTAATAGAATACTTGCAAATTGTGAAGATAACACTTGAAGCACTGTGAAACTGCAGCAGACGACAATGGTGAAGAATTATTAAATGAGCACCTGAGTTTAGTAGAATCCTCCAAAGGCTGTGATTGAAGCAGGCCAACAGGGTAACCTCTCACAAGACTCTGGAAATCCACTTGTTGCCACTGGGAGAGTGATTGACTGACAGCACAGCAGCATAGGCAGCACCCCTGGAGAATTACAGGGACCTGGTGGATCTTTTGCAGTGAAGGCTGCAGGTAGACCTCTGGGAGCGGAGGCGTTAGCTGGACCACTGGAATCACACAGAAAACCACAGGGAGAGCACAGAGCTAGGGTACAGAGTAGCAACAACAAAGCACTGGCTCAGAGTTACATAATCCCAGCCTACTTAAACGCAGCACAAGCACGGGATTGGCTAACAAGTACCCACAAGTGCTCTCAGGTGCTCATTTGGTCTCCAACATGGCCGCCTCCTATACTGCAGACACACAGCGGTGCCTTTGGCCATAGGGTCTCCGCACTCCCGGCTCCCAGAACCTGCATCACCTCTGCTGCTGACCACGCCGTGTCCCCACATGGATGCACAGCACCGCAAGCAACCGCGCCGGCAACGGATGGACCCCAGAACCCGCAGAGTGAGTGATCGGTTTGTGACAAATAATAGACATCTATGTCTGTTTTTGCCCAGTTTTGTTGTATTACTGTTGTTCTAATTGTAAAGCACAATGGAATATGCTGCGCTATATAAGAAACTGTTAATAAATAAATACGGAGGGCTGTAGATGTAGAATATCTAGACTTTAGTAAGGCATTTGACACTGTTCCACATCGCAGACTGCTGAGTAAACTTGAAAGCGTGGAATTGGATTATAAATCAGTTAAATGGATAAGAACCTGGTTGCAGGATAGGAAACAGACAGTTGTAGCACATGGAGTGCAATCTATGAAAGGAAATGTTATCAGTAGAGTACCCCAGGGATCTGTAATTGGAACAGTTCTCTTTAATGCAAACAGAATGAGACAGCGCTTCCAACTTTTGTTTTAACTTTTTTTTATATATATATAAAGATAATCACAAAAATATAAATACAAACATAAAGATACCGGCAAGTATCACACTTATAAAATACTGATTAATATAATTCAAATTTAATCACAAAATATATATACCAACTGATTATAAATCTATCCTAAAAAGGCTTCCACTCAAATTAATATTATATCATATATTAATACTTGCATTAATATTGTACTAATAATAAAGCATGCACAGAAATGCCCTAACAATATAATAAGGAGGAATGTTCAGAATTATAGTAAAAAGTGCAAAAGATGGAAAGCACTGAGTTAAAAGTCCAGATAATTAGCACAATGGGTTAGTAGGCACCTGTGAGCAAGCATACATTCCTTTTAACTAAGCAGCCTTCCAATCATCCCTATTTGAGGGATATATAGCGGAGTTAGTATTGTTATATAGCCACACAAAGTTCTTTCAGCCCAAATGGATTAAGCAGAAATAATATGAATAATTTCCTGTAAGGCTGCAAAAACTGGCAGCCCAATTGCCAAAGAATAGAAGCAAAGTTAGTAAAATAGGTTACCCCACATCTTGCATTGATCCAGGATTAGAGCACATTTAGCCAAAGCACTCAGCATAGATTTTATCCTTTATGACTGCACAAACTAGCAGCATATATTTCAAAGGGTAGCCAAAACTTTAAGGCAACTTATTCCCCTGTGCACTGGGGTATGGATAAAACAGTTCACCGGCCGGTAAATGGAGGTTGTGAGCCACACACCCAATATTGCAATGGGTGAAAGATAATCTCCTAACTCACAATGCTGGTTGTTGTCCCTCACAAATGCGTTTCTCCCCCTCAGGGTCCGTTTTCAGCGGCTTCATCAGTGTCCGATGTGTCTGCCTGTCTCCTTAGAACTTTAAATACCGGACTTGCCGGTTCGCGCATGCGCAATGTGCTCGCTGTTCAAGCCTCATTTCCAACTGTGCACACTGAGCATGTGCGGCCAACGGGTTTGTAATCCAAGCCTCCTTTTGATTTCCATTAATAAGGAACTCCTTATACAGAACCTAATGCGCTTTCCAATTGCAACTCCTTTGTAAATACATTATCTAAATCTGTGCAATCACGGCCATATGGTTTCAGCCTTATTTTAATTAACATTCCTAAGGAGATGACCGGACAGAACATAAACAACCAGTATATCAATAAAGAAATTTTAAATAAATATATATACATATAAATAATACTGCTGGCAATGATTAATATAACCAGCCATACACAAATAAGAAATCATCTAAACTATCTAATAAGTCCACCCTATACATTTTTATTAACCTTTTTTCTATATATATATATTTATTTATTTCACACACCAGTATTGTTAATCCTAGAATGATCATAGACCAGTGCCATCTAGTGGCCCATATTTATATGACCCTAACCTACCAATATCCCATAAATATAATTCTTTCACCAATAAAAAATTAAAATTCCCCATGAATGATAATTATACTCAATTACCCCCTTTAGCCATTATCCATCCTTATTTCATACATTGATCCTATTATTTTATGTTATAAATTCTATGAGACCCATACACAATATCATACCTCCAAATCTATTAATAAAAATATTCAATATTTATTGACCATATATTAATACTAATGTTAATAGTTCTATATTTAAACATCCACTCTTAATTCCTAGACCCCTATCTATTTAATTTATACATGATGTCTAGTAGAGAAAGACCACCTTTCTGTCAAAGTTACAGGTACCACACCCCCTTTCTCCTGGGGCATGCCCCCTTTAATGTTAAATTATAGTGTTTGATATCGCTTTTATATAAAATGTAATATAAAATTTATAGAGCTCGATATTAAACTGTATTAAAAGATAATTGCTTTGAAAAGAATGTCACATATGACACACACAAAAAAAAGATATATTTTAAAGTAACACAAAATGTTCTTACATTCCAGCAGCTGAAACTTCATGCCATGTCACATATGGTACTATTTAAAAATCATACCATGTCACACATGGTACTGATTTAAAAAGCATATTGATTTTAATGACCGTGTCCATTTTCTTAGATGCACGGAAGCACAAAAGGGTTCTCACATTCCAGCAGTTAAAATTTCATGCCATGTCACAACTGGTACTGATTTAATAAAGTGTATTGATTTTAATGACCATATAACAAAAGCATCTGGTTATTAATGTAAAAATGCAAAATAACAAACACAGTTTCAAAAGTTTTTCAAGCCCATGTGGAATATTTAATAGCAATACTACATAGCCTTTTCTTCTTTATTATGAATTAAAGAGCATTTAGAAAATTCTAATTTGTATTATACAACAGTGCTGGGACATGTTCAGACATGATTCATATATGCATACATCTATATGTGCAAAACAAGCTGTACTTATACATTCTCGCATGTTATTTTTGCAGACGGTTGACCACAACGAGCCATGAGGCACTACATGCCTCTGTGGCATAACTAGTTCAATTGATGGGCGAATATTAGAATTCTGCCTTTCCGTTATCTAGGAACTAATGACCTCAATGAGACATGAGGCACGACATGCCTCTGTGGCATAACTAGTTAACAAATTGACGGACCGGCCTCAATTAGCCATGAGGCACTACATGCCTCTGTGGCATAACTACTTAACAAATTGATGGTCGAATATTAGAATTCTACCTTTCCATTATCTAGGAACTAATGATAGGAACTAATGACCTCAATGAGCCATGAGGCACTATATGCCTCTGTGGCATAACTAGTTAACAAATTGATGGACCAACCTCAATGAGCCATGAGGCACTACATGCCTCTGTGGCATAACTAGTGACAATGCTAAATTCCTTTGTCGTATAAACAACCCTTTATGAAGCTAAGAACACTGTACGCTGTTTACTGAAGAAGTACCGTAATGGTACGCTAGTTGCGTAACGATCGCTCAGCCGTAGGCGAGACGCTCAAGCGTCACGTTCGCTCACGGCCCAGGGATCACAGGACACGTTATTGGCTATGACTAGAGTAATGATTCGCTATGGCGTAGCTTACGCTCGAGACCACGAGGAGGTCACCAGCGATGCAGACGCTCACAACACTATACCTTTATGATAAAACCTTATACCAATGAAATACACTGAATACCTTAATGTGAGTACAGGGTGTAAGTGCAACCTTGTGTAACCTGACTATCTACAAAGCTGCTTGAGCGTCACCGACGCTCAAGTGAACACTTAACACTATAGAAAATGCACAGATACTGGTTTAGGTTCCAAGGCCTATTAACTGTATTATATCTAATATACTTGTAAAAGGGGATAACAGTACAAATGATACACTACAATATAACAGAGACTTCCTAACCACAGAACTAAACAATAAATACAAAAAGACAATACTACACTGACCTAAATGCAATACAATATAATACTATCTAATACAATACAATACTAGCCTAGTCTAGGGGAGATATGAGAGAACAGACCAGAGAGAGAGAGAGAGAGAGAGAGAGAGAGAGAGAGAGAAATTGGCTCACAGAAAGACAATGATAACGGAGAGAAACTTACGCACAAAGGGTATGATCGCCTGCGCCTCGATATCCAGCTCCCGGCTATCAGCAGATAACCGTTGATGAGAGAGTGAGCTGGATGTGGTCGGCCTGCCTATTTATGCTACTCACACAATGCAATCTATTGGTCCCTACAGTCTCACTGTCCATTGGACGCAGGAACTCGGCTTCGCATTATAACAAAGGTCACAAGTTGATTCATATCAGTGGCCCTGGTTATGCAAAACAATGGGTGATAACTAACACATTCCTGTCTTCTGGAGGGGGTATTGTTTGGCGAATACAAAACAGAATCCTGTCTGGGTTCTGTTCTATATTCATGATGTCCACTTTCAGTTGAGACAATGACATCTCAGCCCTCATTCTCCTGTATACAAATCCAGCCCCATTTGTAAACACAGGTGTTGACCCTCCTCATTGAGTCTCAAAAGCTCAGTGTAATTAAAGACTATTGTACTCCGTCTGCGGGAAAGATACTGATTTGGAGTACAATTGATCTTCAATTACTATTCCTGTGTTTACCTTATGCATGTGTAGAGATGAGGCCCTCTTAACATGCAAACTATTGTTTGGGGGATCTCTGAGGTCAAAGAGACATTTGAGACCTACTGATGCCTGTCTCCAACTGTTCAGATGCATGACTAAGTAAGGACAAATAATAATGAATAAATGGACATAACTTCTTATGTCCATAACTATTCGCACGAGCAATTAATCTGCTCCAAACCAACACCGGAATATTGCTATTTAAATACTCTTCCGATAGGTACCAAACACCACTGTCTGACTCCTGTTAGACCCTTCGCACAATACAAAGAGGGATTCCTCCGTTCAGGGACATTCTATATTAACCAAACTTTCAGAATCTATCAAAGGGACCATAATCTATAAACTACATTAATTGTGAACATTTGTAACGAATGAGTCGCACGCTACGACTACATAAACTCTACCGTAAATACGCATACCGCGCCTGCGAGTGCACGTTATTGCGGGTATGCGAATCCATGGGAGAGCGCATGCACGCGCAGCGCGGACCAGTGTGCGGTGCAAATATGGCAACGTGCATTGAGACATTTTTCTGACTTTGACAGTCCACCCTTTGGCAGTCAATAATAACTGCCACAAAGCATTTAAGGAGAAAAATGTAAGTCAGGGGTTAATTGATTTCCATGGTTGGGTAGGGGAGGAGAGAGGAGAAGGTGTGAAGAGGGTATGACCTAGTGAGAAAGCAGAAGCATGTGTGTATGAGTCCATGTTTGGAGGGTCATGTATCATCGTGCCGTACGTGTGGTAAATCAAGCTTCGAGGTACTGCGAAGTATACATTTGAATTCCTTCTTATCCTGTGGTACAGGTCTGTGGATGGGCTGTCAAACTCTACCGAGCTCATTTCGGCTGTGGTTGTAACAAAATGGGGATGCACATTTTAGTTGATGATACATGAATGGGGGAGGTATGTGGTTGCTGATATCTGTGCCTGTATTCCCTATCGTCTATGTGTGTTATTACCTGAGGGTTGTAGAGATGAAGATAAAGAACACTTACGAAAAATGCAATGATATTCTATGTCAGGGAAATGTACATCTGTTGTTGAAGTTGTGTTCGGTATCTGTTGAGAGTCGTCTTCTTTGCGCTGTTTTGCTCCTTAGGCATGAGCAACAAGCTTTGTCAGTGCCATCAGATTTACAAAAATGTTGGGCTAGCGTGAGTTTAAAAATACTAGGGAAACTGGGGATCCATGGCAAAGTTCATCAAGTGTCCATATTTAAAGTTGTCAAATCTTCTTCTTCGGTGCTTGTCTGTTGTCTGTATACATCTCGTCTCGTCAGCTTCCTCGTCCAAGGGGGTCTTTGTATCTTGGAGAAAAGCAGAAAAACAGGTGAAAGAAACGGACCGTATAATCGCATTTTCATCACATTCTGGTTTCTATCATTGGGTCATAAATCAAATCCAGGTTAATTACAGTTTCCTCACTCCTCAAGCTCATCACTTTTGTACTTTGTTTGCACCTCATTAAAGCCTGCCCGCATCTAAATATCAATCCAATCGATATAACGACACCCAAGATACATAGTAGAAACTTTCCAACATCCATTATGACTCCTTGAGCACAGTCTCCTAAACCGGAGAACCAATTTCGCGGGTTCAACCATGACACCCAACCAGTCAGCTCATTACCTACAGCAGCAAGGGTGAGATTGTGTTTTCGACGAAATTCCCACTTCAATTGGAGAATATCGTCCATCTTTTGGTCTATGACCTCTACCGGATCCTCGGTGCTATTTGTGATATACGTGCAACACTTTATGCCGTACTGTGTTGCCAATGTAACACAATATCCGCCTGTTACTGCTGTAAGATAATTAAGAACCATCCTATGCTGAACTAGTTCTGTTTTATAAGCTTGAAGTTCTCTTCCAGTGTATCTGAACGTGTCATCATACATTTCAGTGATATTATCTAACAAATTGGCGAGTGCGGAAATGTACCTATAATTCATCACTCCCCGAGCGGTGCGAGTGAAATCTAACGCTACCAGAACCTGAATCCCGGTGGATTCATGGATAAGATCAGAGGCCGGATGCTCTAACCTTTCTGACAGTTGTCTTTTAACTCGGTGCTCGTAATGAGTGTGAGTATAAGGAGCTTGGGCACCACGGTGTATGTCCTTCATTTTGTCATGTGTAACAGTCATCACTTCAGGCAATACTTTTCCAATATAACACAATCCTTCAGAGTTTGGGGCAAGCCACTTGTACGCCTTTCTCCCACATATGAAATATGCGTCATCGGGGAGAACATAAGGGACGGAGAAGGACATGACCATGTTACAAACCTTCCAGGTGAAATCTCCTGACCCTAATTCTTCCAACTGCTTAATGCACGTATCGGTTTGTACGATATGTGCACAGTATCCTGGTGATACCTCTCCAACTCTAGTAATCCTATTTCCTAAGGTATATCGATACCGGAAAGATTTTCCTCTACTGGCTATGTGGCGTACGAGCTCTGTATCTGTAGGCATTCTATCTGCTCTGTGTGAAAAGGTCATGGTAAGGTTGCTCCATGACACTTCCCAATTTCCCGGCTTACGGGGATTGGAGATATTAAAACATATGAGGGACCTATCCACATGGTATTGGTGGAGCTTCAAACTAGGAGGGCTGGAGATATTAAACCTCCGGTCCACCGGTCTCCCACCACTTAGCTCAAGTACCTCCCCTAACGTTAAAGGAAATGGTACTAGCCCTGATTTGCTGTGACCCTGAGGTACTTGAGAGCATACCCAACAATCTGTTTGGTTTAACACGTTACCCACTAAGGAGTGATAGTCACTCAATGGATGCCGGTCTATATGGATATTAAAACTAGATTGGCATTTCTTTATGCATCCATCTTCAACCAGATTATCACAGAGCCTACAGATACAATTTTCTTCAGCTAACAATCCATCACAATTTCTTCTATCGGATCGTTTTCTGATACTCGCCTTTGCTTGTTGGTTTGGTTGATCTTGGAAAACTACGCCTCCATCATCATAATCGGAACCCATTCCAGAACCTCTTTCGACCTCTATGGTACTCTCGCCGGAACAGACTGCTCTGGTCAACATCATGGTTAACATCATGGTTAACATCAAAATCCGGATCACAGTCTCTTGGGGCAAGTCCATCTTTGAGGAGGAAATAGAGAAGAATGAGGAGGGGGAAAAAAGAAATTTTAAGGGAGAGGGGCTGGGAAGTGGAGAAAAACAATAAAAGGGAGAAGGGAGTCGACAACTGCTTTCGGTCTTCAAGGCTCAGGTGCCGCCTCAATCCTCCTGGAACAGACACTCCAGTGATACAACCTCTACCGTCTGTTCCTTATCGCGGGACTTCTCTGGATCAGCAACCTTTTTGCAGTGGGATGAATGGACCCAAGTCTCTCTCTCAGCAACCTTCAATGCTGTGGTGCTAGTCAATAAGACCTGGTATGGTCCTTCCCATCTATCAATAAGACAACCTGAGCGTAGAAAATTTCGTATCATTACATAATCCCCAGGTTCAATGTCATGACAATTACTATCTGGTAATTCAGGAATCACCAACTTCAGATTATCATTTTGATTCCTCAACTGTTTACTCATGTTAATCAAGTACTTTACAGTTACTTCATTGTTACATTTCAAATCATCCTGAGGGTTAATCATGACATGCGGTTGTCGACCAAACAAGATTTCAAAAGGAGACAGATTAAGAGGGGACCTGGGAGTGGTTCTGATGCTATACAAAACAATGGGTAAAGCTTCTGGCCACGTCAATCCTGTCTCTGCCATTACTTTACTCAATTTATTTTTAATAGTGCTGTTCACTCTTTCGACCTTCGCACTCGCCTGTGGACGGTACGGAGTGTGCAGCTTGCTATCAATACCCATTAATTTACACATTCCTTGAAAGACATCACCTGTAAAATGGGTACCCCTATCACTTTCAATGATTCTAGGGATACCATATCTACATACGAATTCCTGCACAATTTTCTTAGCTGTAAACATAGCGGTATTTGTAGCTGCTGGAAAAGCCTCGACCCAATTCGAGAAAACATCTATACAGACAAGTACATATTTCAAATTTCGACATGGGGGTAATTGAATGAAGTCAATTTGTATTACCTGGAAAGGGCCGCCGGCAGGTGGGATATGGGATGGTTCTGTAGGTATTGCTTTTCCAATATTCTTTCTCAGACAGGTAAGGCATGACATTGCTCTTTTACTCGCATGAGAGGAGAATCCTGGGGCGCACCAGTATGCTCTTACCAATTTGCACATCCCCTCCTTGCCTAGATGAGTCAGCCCGTGAGCTGCTTCAGCCAGACATGGAAGGTATGCCCTGGGGGCCACTGGTTTACCATGTCCATCCGTCCAGAGCCCTGAGGACTCCTGGCCATATCCCTTTGCCTTCCAGACTGCTCTTTCCTGTGTGGAACACAGGTTCTGCATCTCACACAACTTCTGTGTGTTGATGGTATTAAATACCATCAACTGTGTGGTGTCTGTCCGTGTGGGGGTAGCAGCTGCAAGCTTTGCGGCTTCGTCTGCTCGGCTGTTACCAAGGGATACTGGGTCTTGGCTATATGTATGTGCTTTACATTTGATAACAGCCACTCTGTCGGGTTCCTGTATCGCTGTTAGAAGCCTTTTTATGTGAGCTGCATGCGCTATCGGTGTACCAGCTGCCGTCATGAAATTTCTGAGCCGCCATAGGGCTCCGAAATCATGGACTACCCCGAACGCGTATCTGGAATCGGTGTAGATATTGGCTGACTTACCCTTAGCCAATTCACATGCTCTGGTTAGGGCGACCAGTTCAGCAACCTGGGCTGAGTGAGGTGGGCCTAGCGGTTCCGCTTCTATGGTGTCTTGGTCATCTACGACTGCGTATCCAGTACACAAGTCTCCCGAGTCTGACTGTCTGTGACAACTACCATCCGTGTAGAACGTGAGTTCTGCATCTTCCAGTGGATTGTCACTGATGTCAGGCCTTGCGGTAAAATTTTGGGTCAAATATTCCATACAATCATGTGTATCTTCCTTTGCATTAAATCCTCCTTCCCCATCACTCTCACCTTCCACCCTTTGTGTCTGACCAGGCACACCTGGGAGAAATGTTGCAGGATTTAATGCGCTGCATCTCCTTATGGTGATGTTTACGGGGGCCATTAATGCCAATTCCCATCTTGTAAACCTTGCTGATGAGACGTGTCTGGTTTGGGCAGAATTCAATAAGGCAGATACCGCATGCGGTGTATGGATTGTGAGGTTGTGGCCTAGCACGACATCTTCGCTTTTTGTCACTAGCAATGCTATCGCCGCAACGCTACGCAAGCATGTGGGGAGGGATCGCGCTACCGTATCTAGCTGGGCGCTGTAGTATGCAATTGGCCTGCTGGCATCACCGTGTTTTTGTGTTAGTACACCTGCTGCGCACCCAGCACTTTCTGTTCCGTATAGTTCAAAGGGTTTCCCATAGTCTGGCATACCTAGTGCTGGTGCCTGCGTTAGGCACTGTTTGAGTCTCTCAAATGCTGTTTCAGATTCGTCTGTATGTGAAATCCGATCAGGTTTGTTTGAAGAGACCATTTCCTGCAAAGGTAGCGCCAATATGGAAAACCCTGGGATCCAATTACGGCAATACCCACACATTCCTAAAAACGTCCTGATCTGTTGCTGGGTTTGTGGCAGTGTCATGTCTCTAATGGCTTGGATTCTATCAGCGGTCAGGTGTCTCAGTCCTTGTGTTAGACAGTGTCCCAAATATTTTACCTTAGCTTGGCATAATTGCAACTTGTCTTTGGAAACCTTGTGACCTGTGTCTGAAAGATGAAACAGGAGCTGTTTCGTATCCTTCAGAGATGCTTCCAGTGAATCTGAACACAGTAATAAATCGTCCACATACTGTATCAATACTGATCCACTGTCTGGTTGGAAAGACTGTAAACAATCATGCAAAGCCTGAGAAAATATACTTGGACTATCTATGAAACCTTGGGGTAACCGAGTCCACGTGTATTGGACTCCTCTGTATGTGAATGCAAACAAATATTGGCTGTCAGGGTGCAGAGGTACCGAAAAGAAAGCGGAGCAGAGGTCAATAACAGTGAAAAATTTGGCAGTGGGAGGAATTTGCATTAGGATGACAGCTGGATTTGGCACTACGGGGAACTGACTCTCAACTATTTTGTTAATCCCCCTTAGATCCTGCACTAGCCTGTAACCCCTCCCCCCACTCTTTTTAACAGGGAAGATGGGACTATTTGCGGTGCTGGACGTTCTTACTAGAATGCCCTGTTGTAGCAAGCGCTCTATTACGGGAAAAACTCCTAACTCCACCTCTGGCTTCAGAGGATACTGTGGGATTTTTGGAGCTATCCTACCATCTTTTACTTGCACAACTACTGGAGCTACGTTTGCCATTAATCCAGTGTCCTGTCCATCTTTTGTCCAAAGTGACTCTGGTATCTGAGATATCATCTCTTCTACTTGGGATGGATTCCTATTTGTCATAATGGAATGTGACATTAATTTTGATGGGGAGTCTAACATGTCTCGTACTTCCTGAGCGTGATTCTCAGGGATGTCCAAGAATACACCTTCAGGAGTACAATAAATGACGCAACCCATTTTACATAGTAAGTCTCTTCCCAGGAGATTAGTTGGTGCAGATGCAGCCAGCAAAAAGGAATGCTTGGTATGCAAAGGCCCTATTGTAATCTCGGCTGGTTTGCTAACAGGGTAGTGCGGGACTACTCCTGTTACTCCCATGGCTGGAATTGTCCTACCAGTGGTTCTCATGCCCACTGTCGAATTTATCACTGACTTGGCCGCCCCTGTGTCTACAAGAAAGTTTAAAGTTTTACCAGCCACATTGATTGCAATCTCTGGTTCGCTTCCAAGACTGGCAATCAACTTAACTGGCTGCAGATTACAGGTATGGCCACACCCCTATTGGGTATGCTGACCTCCCTGAATCCCGCTGGCAGCAACTACTTGTGAGGGAGTTAGCTGGGAACTACCAGAGGCATGCCAGTCTCTGTTTGGGGGATATCTTTTTGTTTCCCCTGTATGTGGCTCAAAACTCCGCCTCTGTGGACCCTGCTCCCAATGTCGTGTGTTGTGTTGTTGTCTAGGGGGTTGAAAAGATCTTTGTACATTCTTTGTTCTACATTCTCGTGCAAAGTGTCCCGGTCTGTTACAAGAAAAACATGTTATTACACTTGCCTTACCCACAGGATTCGGTGGTACATACGCAGGCTGCCTTGTGGTCAGCGCCTGTATACTTACGGACATCAACTTATCACTTTGCGATTCCCTGTGCCTAGTGATGTTTCTGTCGTGATCAATAGCAGCCTCTCTCAAGCCGGACACTGACAGACCTCGCCAGCACGGTTGCGTGGTCTGAACCCTAGTCTTTAATGTTTCCTTTAAACCATCCATCAGTACAGATACTGCTACTTCTCGATGGTTTGGGTTGGTCTTAATGTCTTCTATACCAGTGTACTTTGCCATTTCTAATAGTGCCCGGTGAAAATATTCTGTTGCCGTTTCGGACTCCTTTTGCTTAATGGAAAATATTTTATTCCATTTAACAACGGCTGGGAAATACTCTTTTAGCTGTAAATTTATCCTTTTTACATTATCCTTGTTGTACACGTCTGTAAGCGGTACATCTTTATCCAATGCACAATCAGCTAAAAACTGAGTTGCATCAACATTGGAAGGTAAACAAGCTCTTAGCAGTATCTGCCAATCCTTGTTGTTGGGTTCTACGGTGTTACCTAGATCCCTGATGTATTTTTGGCTAGCAACTAAATTCTTCCTGGGGTCAGGAAATTCGGACACTATTGTTCTTAATTCCATTCTGGAAAATGGAGTGTACATGGCAATGTTCCTTATGGGAGTGGCTCCAGACACATCTGTTTTTCCATTGGGAACTGCTATTACCCTTACAGGAGCAATTCTAACAGCCTCTTCCTGTGTAGATTCTACAGCTTGTTGTGGTACAATTGTTTCAGTGTAGTGCATGGTGCCGTACTTACCCGTTGACACGACCTCACCTATCCCTCCGCTAGGGGCTTTCACTAATCTCGTGGGTGTCGCTGTGCCTACTGTGGTCTCTGCTATGGTGGCTGCAAGAGAGAGAGCTGAAATTGTTGCTGAATCGTCTTCTTGATCACACTCCTGAGGAAGGTTCAAAACAGGGTACATCTTGCACGGGTTAATACTTGCATGAGTTATTTGGTTAACATCATTAACATTTACAGGGTTACTAAGAGTTTGTGTTTTACAACCCAGTGCGTTTCTCTCCGCAATCAACTTCTCTCCTGCAATGTATGGTGGAGGAGGAGCTGTGGCAATCAACTTCCTGACTGCCCCAGATCCTGCCGCCAGAGCCAAACCTCTCTGTATCTCACCTTCCTGGTGCCATAACTGTAAACAATCATGATGTTGAATTCGTCTCTTTGTTGATTTTACGAGACATATCCTCCTCCTTAAATTTTGTAACACTTCTGGACTAAAGCTACCTATTCTTGGGAACTTGTCCCTGTCTTGTACAGTCATTCTCTCCCATTCATCACATAAAGATTCGGTGTGAATTCCATATTTTTCACACATTACATATCGTGCCGACCCAACTGGTCGGTTCACAGAATCAACCTGAACCAGGGTTGATCGCCCCCTACCTGAACAAATGGCCCCCATAATCTGCAGGCGTTGCTTATTCCTCCTTGAATATCAAGGCTTTCAGCGAACCCTTACAAACAAACCAAGATGTCCTTGGGCAGGCCGGCGGTGGTGGTTTATCAAGTACCCCACTTACTTCTCGCCCACGTTGGCCTGTGCTGCAATCACTGTAGCCAGAGCTGCTGGACCCAACCTAGGGCCCCTGTGAACCTTTAGTTTACTGGAACATATGAGGGTTACCCGCAGGACACTTACTCTTTCCAGTAAAGTTGGGGTTGTTAGATAGTTCCTGAGTGACCAGCGAACTTCCCTTCCAAAAATAAAAAATTACACAAATCACGTCAGAATGTACAGATAGCGTTTGTGACCACTTTACTCTAATGGTATTAGGTCAGATTACTAACTACTGCACACAATTACGTGCGGTCCAATCGTTCAGTACACGAGCACTACTTGTCATGTACTGAAAGATCAATGGAATCTATGTTTCCGGCTGCGATTCCTTCAGCCAGAGCTTGTATGGCCTATATGGGTTCTGCACCAACACCCCAGGCGTTGTGCCACTGGACTTTTATAGCGGACCTTTTACCTTACGACCTCCTGGTCTTGTTACCTTATGACCTCCTGGTCTTGTTACCTTATGACCTCCTGGTCTTGTTACCTTATGGTCCGCTATACTCTAATGCTCAAATATTATTTAACCAGGGATGCCTCCCTGGCCACCGTATATGTCACTTACACGTATGTCCCTTGACGAGTACCCGGCTTTCCTTTTGGTTCCACCTTAAAGTTATATAAACTTTTGTATACAAAACACACTCACTCAACACATGTACACTTTTGTTTCTATATCTATTTCTGCGCAGAAATTGTCTTCAGGCCAAGAGTGTTACCAATTAGGAGCAGGATCTGTTAAACTAAATTTCAGATTTTCTAAAAATAGATTTGCGTTATTTACCGCTTCGCGTTATCTACCGCTGTGCGTTAATTATCGCCTTTGCGTTACTTCACTTTATCACAACTTGAGCTACGTGGGCGTAACCGGACGCTACGTTGCGTAATGAACGCTGCGTGCGTCTGCCTTTTGGATTGCGTACGCTAGTCTTTGTTAGCGACACGTGTATGCAATGCAAAGGATCCACCGTAACACAATATATTTTTATCAATGTAAATGATCCCTGATCATCTACCGCAATCCACACTGACTGCCTTGTATCTCAGACAAACCGTGTGTTTGTTCTATACTTTAACTATCACCTCTACTATTAAATAACAGCAAATCTCTTTTTAGCACTTTCTATCAACTATAAAATTGGCAAACAGGAATAGTGATATACGAAAAATGAAACAGAAATGCAGATATATGTATGCGTGCGTGTATACGCAAGACAGAAGAGAAATAAAAGTTTTAAAAGACACAAGCGATTTGTTCTTACTTCTGGTTACCGGGTTCCTTCAGCACTCTTTATCTAAGCGAAGCAGACGCTTATCCCGTCAGCACTGTGAGACAACCTCCCACCCTTTGCTGGAGGGATAATGTCTGCTGATCTACCTAGTGCAGATGTGAGAAGTATAGGACGAGCCCGCAATTGACAATGCTAAATTCCTTTGTCGTATAAACAACCCTTTATGAAGCTAAGAACACTGTACGCTGTTTACTGAAGAAGTACCGTAATGGTACGCTAGTTGCGTAACGATCGCTCAGCCGTAGGCGAGACGCTCAAGCGTCACGTTCGCTCACGGCCCAGGGATCACAGGACACGTTATTGGCTATGACTAGAGTAATGATTCGCTATGGCGTAGCTTACGCTCGAGACCACGAGGAGGTCACCAGCGATGCAGACGCTCACAACACTATACCTTTATGATAAAACCTTATACCAATGAAATACACTGAATACCTTAATGTGAGTACAGGGTGTAAGTGCAACCTTGTGTAACCTGACTATCTACAAAGCTGCTTGAGCGTCACCGACGCTCAAGTGAACACTTAACACTATAGAAAATGCACAGATACTGGTTTAGGTTCCAAGGCCTATTAACTGTATTATATCTAATATACTTGTAAAAGGGGATAACAGTACAAATGATACACTACAATATAACAGAGACTTCCTAACCACAGAACTAAACAATAAATACAAAAAGACAATACTACACTGACCTAAATGCAATACAATATAATACTATCTAATACAATACAATACTAGCCTAGTCTAGGGGAGATATGAGAGAACAGACCAGAGAGAGAGAGAGAGAGAGAGAGAGAGAGAGAGAGAGAGAAATTGGCTCACAGAAAGACAATGATAACGGAGAGAAACTTACGCACAAAGGGTATGATCGCCTGCGCCTCGATATCCAGCTCCCGGCTATCAGCAGATAACCGTTGATGAGAGAGTGAGCTGGATGTGGTCGGCCTGCCTATTTATGCTACTCACACAATGCAATCTATTGGTCCCTACAGTCTCACTGTCCATTGGACGCAGGAACTCGGCTTCGCATTATAACAAAGGTCACAAGTTGATTCATATCAGTGGCCCTGGTTATGCAAAACAATGGGTGATAACTAACACATTCCTGTCTTCTGGAGGGGGTATTGTTTGGCGAATACAAAACAGAATCCTGTCTGGGTTCTGTTCTATATTCATGATGTCCACTTTCAGTTGAGACAATGACATCTCAGCCCTCATTCTCCTGTATACAAATCCAGCCCCATTTGTAAACACAGGTGTTGACCCTCCTCATTGAGTCTCAAAAGCTCAGTGTAATTAAAGACTATTGTACTCCGTCTGCGGGAAAGATACTGATTTGGAGTACAATTGATCTTCAATTACTATTCCTGTGTTTACCTTATGCATGTGTAGAGATGAGGCCCTCTTAACATGCAAACTATTGTTTGGGGGATCTCTGAGGTCAAAGAGACATTTGAGACCTACTGATGCCTGTCTCCAACTGTTCAGATGCATGACTAAGTAAGGACAAATAATAATGAATAAATGGACATAACTTCTTATGTCCATAACTATTCGCACGAGCAATTAATCTGCTCCAAACCAACACCGGAATATTGCTATTTAAATACTCTTCCGATAGGTACCAAACACCACTGTCTGACTCCTGTTAGACCCTTCGCACAATACAAAGAGGGATTCCTCCGTTCAGGGACATTCTATATTAACCAAACTTTCAGAATCTATCAAAGGGACCATAATCTATAAACTACATTAATTGTGAACATTTGTAACGAATGAGTCGCACGCTACGACTACATAAACTCTACCGTAAATACGCATACCGCGCCTGCGAGTGCACGTTATTGCGGGTATGCGAATCCATGGGAGAGCGCATGCACGCGCAGCGCGGACCAGTGTGCGGTGCAAATATGGCAACGTGCATTGAGACATTTTTCTGACTTTGACACTAGGTAACAAATTGATGGACCGAATATTAGTTTCTGTTTATAACGATTAAAACATAATTATTATACAACAGTGCTGGAACATGTTCAGACACAATTCATATATGCATACATATATATGTGCAAAACAAGCTGTACTTTGACATTTGTCGCACGTTATTTTTTGCAAACGGTTGACCACAATGATCCACGGGGCACTACATGCCTCTGCAGCATAACTAGTTAACAAATTGATGGGTGAATTGGAAATGATCTAGGAACTAATGATCACAATGAGCCATGAGGCACTACATGCCTCTGTGGCATAACTAGTTAACAATTTGATGGGTGAATATTAGAATTCTGCCTTTCCATTATCTAGGAACTAATGACCTCAATGAGCCATGAGGCACTACATGCATCTGTGGCATTACTAGTTAACAAATTGATGGGCCGAATATTAGTTACTGTTTATTACAATTAAAACATCATTTAGAGGGTTTCTCTGCTGTAACCTTTTGGTAAATTGGGTTGAACAGGGTTATCCCTGCTTAGTGAATACATACCAATATACTTAGACAATGAGGCAAAACTGTTGCAGGGCATACTGGTATGTGTAGTTCAACAACAGCCGGAGGTCTGATGGTTCACCTCCCCATGTTTTAAAGATGATCTAGGAACTAATGACCACAATGAGCCATGAGGCACTACATGCCTCTGTGGCATAACTAGTTAACAATTTGATGGGTGAATATTAGAATTCTGCCTTTCCATTATCTAGGAACTAATGACCTCAATGAGTCATGAGGCACTACATGCATCTGTGGCATAACTACTTAACAAATTGATGGTCGAATTTTAGAATTCTACCTTTCCATTATCTAGGAACTAATGATAGGAACTAATGACCTCAATGAGCCATGAGGCACTACATGCATCTGTGGCATAACTAGTTAACAAATTGATATAGCAAAATGCTTACATCAACAATGAAACAAAACTGTTGCAGGGCATGCTAGTATGTGTAGTTCAACAACAGCTCGAGGACTGAAGGTTCACCTCCCCATGTTTTAAAGATGATCTAGGAACTAATGACCACAATGAGCCATGAGGCACTACATGCCTCTGTGGCATAACTAGTTAACAAATTGATGGGTCGAATATTAGTTACTGTTTATTACAATTAAAACATATCATTTAGAGGGTTTCTCTGCTGTAACCTTTTGGTAAATTGGGTTGAACAGGGTTATCCATGCTTAGTGAATACATACCAAAATGCATAGACAATGAGGCAAAACTGTTGCAGAGCAATCTGGTATGTGTAGTTCAACAACAGATCGAGGACTGAAGGTTCACCTCCCCATGTTTTAAAGATGATCTAGGAACTAATGACCACAATGAGCCATGAGGCACTACATGCCTCTGTGGCATAACTAGTTAACAAATTGATGGGCCGAATATTAGTTACTGTTTATTACAATTAAAACATCATTTAGAGGGTTTCTCTGCTGTAACCTTTTGGTAAATTGGGTTGAACAGTGTTATCCCTGCTTAGTGAATACATACCAAAATACTTAGACAATGAGGCAAAACTGTTGCAGGGCATACTGGTATGTGTAGTTCAACAACAGCCGGAGGTCTGATGGTTCCCCACCCCATGTTTTAAAGTTATTTCAATGTGTATAGCCAGACACGCTGTGTATACACATACATTGTGTGTGTATATATATATATATATATATATATATAGGTTTGTTTAGAACCGTCACTCCATTGCTGCAAAAAGTGAATGTTCGGTGCCTTCAGTGTAAATAATTGATAATGCACATGGAGACTGCGGCACTCGGTTTTCAGAAGATGAAAAGTTTTTACTGAAGCATGTTTTTAGAAATTACAAAATGCCTTTACAAGGCCGACGTTTCGGTGCTGCAAGCACCGTCTTCAAGGCAGGCATGGATAGTGCTGAAAGTGCAAAAAACTAGCAAGACAAACAAACATAGATTTCTTACCTAAATAGGCCCACAGACATCACACCGCTGGAGAGCCGGGACCGGAGTCCGCTTCCGCCTGCCGCAGCTGCGTCTGCGTCACTTCCGGTGACGTCAGTCGACTGCCTCCTACGTTACCATGGAGACGCGTCCCGTAGTCATGGTGACGCGTCTATCTCTCTGGCCGCCTCTATGGAGCCGCTGACTAATCTCCCCGGCCCTCCAAGCGGCGATCTGCTGAACAAACACAAGGGGACACATTAATAACTGCTCTGCTGGGCAATATAGCACATAAGTGGGTATGCAGACATGGATGTACACATGAAGCACCGGATGGTGCACTGAGCATTAGAGACATTGGTTATATCAAGAATGAAGGAAGAAGATAAGAGAGACAAAGTAGGAAAGCAACACACTAAGTGGCCAGGGTAGGTCAGGCCTCACACTACTGTAAAGTAAAGCGCATATAGTAAAGCGCATATAGTAGCTAATTAATTAATGTCCACCAAAGATGTTCCAATTCAGTCGTTCGTTCATGCCGTTGGGGGATACTGTGTTAAGGACATGTATCCACTTGCTTTCGCTTCTTAGTAACTGGCCATCACGATCGCCCCCGCGTAATGAAATGGGGACGTGATCAATCAAAATGTGCTTAAACTGTGCCAGTGTGTGTCCCTCGGAGAGAAAGTGGCGAGCCACTGGTTGGTCGGCTACCTTGGATTTCAAAGCCTTATTTATGGATGAACGGTGTAGGGCCATTCGTTCCCGGACAGTACGGCTAGTTTTGCCCACATAATACATTTGGCAGGGGCATATGATGATGTACACGACATGCGTGGATTGACAAGATAATGTATGTTTAATCTTGAAGCTCCGGTCCTCATGTGGGTGTTTGAAGGAGTTGCCAGTGATCATATGGGTGCAGGTAGTGCATCTAGGGCACTTGTAGCAACCTGCTGGTTTAGTCATAAAATGTGCTTGCGCTGGAATTTGCTTAAAGCCCGTGATGTCCGTGTGGACCACCATGTCCCTGATGTTTTTGCCCCTAGTAAAGCAAGGCATGGGACGTTTATACCTGAAGCATGTTGTTTCTTTATCGGTCGCAACAATGGGCCACAAGGCCCGACTCGCCCTTTGGACCACTGGACTGGAGGTGGTAAAGGCCATTCTCCACGGGATTACTGCTTCAGTAGTGCGGACACTGGGGCATAGCAGCTCGTTGCGATTCATGGCTAGCACCTCCTCTTTTTGTTGTTTCAAAAGGTTTAGACTATAGCCCCTGGTTAAGAACTTGTCAAGCACACCATCAATGCCTTTAGCGGCGGAAGCTGGATCATCCGCAATTCTTGCAACCCTCATCATTTGAGACTTAGGCAAACCCCGTTTAAGGGGTTTGGGATGATGGCTTGATGCCAGCAGTAGGGTATTCCTGTCGGTTGGCTTGGAATATACCTCTGTGTGTAACGAGCCTGATTTGAGTGTTACCAATACATCCAGGTAATGAATAGATGAGCGGCTGTGTTGGTAAGTAACCTTAATGGTAGAGTCACGATGATTGATGTCCTCAATCATCTGGTGTAGCAGGTCTTCGCTCCCTGTCCAAATAATGAACAGGTCGTCGATATAACGCATGTAGACCAAAATGTGTTGTTTATATTCGTCTCTGTTGAAGAACATCTGTGACTCCTCTTGAAACATGAAAATGTTTGCGTAGCTGAGTGCCACGTGACTTCCCATGGCACAGCCGGATAGTTGTCTAAAAAAACGTCCGTTATATATAAAATAATTACGGGTTAAGGTTAATTCCAACAGCTGCATGAACAGGTCGATGTCCAGGTCGACAATTTGTTGTGATTGGTAAAAAGACTTGGTTGCGGCAAGGCCCTGAGTATGTGGAATAGATGTATATAGGCTGTTAATGTCCAAAGTACACAAAATGCTGGTATCAGGAATGTCCTTGATAGCTGAAATGCGTTGTAAAAACGCAGTAGTATCCTTAATGAGTGTTGGTTGACTGATAACATGGGGTTGTAGAATACAATCTAAGTACATGGAAATGGGGTGATATAGTGAATTCCGTGCCGAAATGATGGGGCGACCAGGGGGATGTGTGGGGTTTTTGTGAATTTTTGGGACTGTGTACAGTATGGGACTGATTGGGAAGGGTTGTTGAAGAGCTTTGAAGAGTCTGGGCTCCAGGATCCCCTGCTGTTGTGCTACCTTTAGTATATCCTGCAATTCAATTTGATATTGTATCGTGGGATCGCCTGGAAGCGATTGATATACCTCCCCATCAGCAAGTTGCCTGTCGATCTCGGTCATGTAGTCGTCGAGATTCTGAATGACGATGGCGCCCCCCTTATCGGCAGGGCGCACGATAATGTCTCGATATCCGGACAGATTGCGTAGTGCCTGATGTTCTAACTGGCTGAGATTGTAATGCACTTGTGGTTGTGCCTGAACAAATTTCTGAACAGAATCGTCCATTAATCGCGTAAATGTTTTGATGGAACTATTAGAGGATACCGGATCAAAGGTAGAAGTGCTGCGTTTGGACAAAAAAACTTGTTGAGGTGAGGTTTGTGGTGACGATTCTGAGTTTTGGAAGAACTCTTGAAGTCTCAATTTTCTAGAAAACTGGTGTAATTCAATGTTCCACTGCAGATCATTATGCCTATTCGTGGGGACGAAAGAGAGTCCTTTGTTTAGAACTTGTTCCTCAAGATCTGTGAGTGTTCGTGAAGACAAATTGTAGACTATTTTTTCTTGGCCTTTTGAGAGCTGTTTTCGCCTTTGCCTCTCGTTTTGGCCCCCCCGGCGGGTGGCTTTGTGCTTAAGTTGGGTTCCGGATGGCTTTTGTTGCTTGTAGCTAAAGGGGCCGCGGGTCCCTCTAAAGGGTCGTCTGATTCGCGAGTGGCAAATTCGCTATCACTGTTAGATGTAGCTACCTCACGCCCTTTTAGTTCTCTTCTTCTACGCCAGCCTTGCTTCGACCCTTGCCCAGTTGATCTTGCAGGGCGCCCCTCTCCACCCATCAGCCAGTGGTAGACCCGATTGGTCTCATAGTCGTTCCGAACCATCTCCAGTTTTTTTGTTTTAAATTTCACCAAATCCTGTTGATACAGGTCAATTTTGGTTTTGATTGAAGAGTATATGTCGGAATGAGAGGCGCTCTTGAGAATCGTGCTGTTTGCAATCTCCAACCTGGAGATTTTGTCACGTGCTGCCTTTAATTCGCGGTCCGATTCCTGTATTACCAAGAGCATCAGGTCAAAACTGCAACGATTGACAATCCCGATCCATTTCTGACAAAAATCAGGATTGTAGCGGCCTATGGTGGGTGCGTTCTGGACTCTAAATCCCCGTGGAATCATTTGCTGTCTGTAATATTTGGTGAGCGATATACCGTGCATAAGGTAATCTGTCTCACGTTTCTTCAATTTGATGAGTTGTTCACAAAGCTCCTCTGCTGTCTGGATTGCATCTTTGTGGGGCCAGTCATCTTTAAATAGAATATCTTCAGCCTCTTCATCAGTAAAACGGTGTGTGTATCCTTGTGTGGCCGGCATACCCTTGCATCCCGCCGGAAAGGCAGCGCTGGCCGCGGTTGGGAACTGGGAGGCTATATTGCTGATTGTGTCCATCTTGTTGTATAAGCAGATATGGAAGATGGCTGCTTAAAAATGAAACACCAGAGCTGTGTAAACCACAGTCCTGGATATTTGAGCGGTGGGTGCTCGGTTCCGAGTGGGGGCAATGGCTCCCAAGTATGCAGGTTTGTTTAGAACCGTCACTCCATTGCTGCAAAAAGTGAATGTTCGGTGCCTTCAGTGTAAATAATTGATAATGCACATGGAGACTGCGGCACTCGGTTTTCAGAAGATGAAAAGTTTTTACTGAAGCATGTTTTTAGAAATTACAAAATGCCTTTACAAGGCCGACGTTTCGGTGCTGCAAGCACCGTCTTCAAGGCAGGCATGGATAGTGCTGAAAGTGCAAAAAACTAGCAAGACAAACAAACATAGATTTCTTACCTAAATAGGCCCACAGACATCACACCGCTGGAGAGCCGGGACCGGAGTCCGCTTCCGCCTGCCGCAGCTGCGTCTGCGTCACTTCCGGTTACGTCAGTCGACTGCCTCCTACGTTACCATGGAGACGCGTCCCGTAGTCATGGTGACGCGTCTATCTCTCTGGCCGCCTCTATGGAGCCGCTGACTAATCTCCCCGGCCCTCCAAGCGGCGATCTGCTGAACAAACACAAGGGGACACATTAATAACTGCTCTGCTGGGTAATATAGCACATAAGTGGGTATGCAGACATGGATGTACACATGAAGCACCGGATGGTGCACTGAGCATTAGAGACATTGGTTATATCAAGAATGAAGGAAGAAGATAAGAGAGACAAAGTAGGAAAGCAACACACTAAGTGGCCAGGGTAGGTCAGGCCTCACACTACTGTAAAGTAAAGCGCATATAGTAAAGCGCATATAGTAGCTAATTAATTAATGTCCACCAAAGATGTTCCAATTCAGTCGTTCGTTCATGCCGTTGGGGGATACTGTGTTAAGGACATGTATCCACTTGCTTTCGCTTCTTAGTAACTGGCCATCACGATCGCCCCCGCGTAATGAAATGGGGACGTGATCAATCAAAATGTGCTTAAACTGTGCCAGTGTGTGTCCCTCGGAGAGAAAGTGGCGAGCCACTGGTTGGTCGGCTACCTTGGATTTCAAAGCCTTATTTATGGATGAACGGTGTAGGGCCATTCGTTCCCGGACAGTACGGCTAGTTTTGCCCACATAATACATTTGGCAGGGGCATATGATGATGTACACGACATGCGTGGATTGACAAGATAATGTATGTTTACTATATGCGCTTTACTTTACAGTAGTGTGAGGCCTGACCTACCCTGGCCACTTAGTGTGTTGCTTTCCTACTTTGTCTCTCTTATCTTCTTCCTTCATTCTTGATATAACCAATGTCTCTAATGCTCAGTGCACCATCCGGTGCTTCATGTGTACATCCATGTCTGCATACCCACTTATGTGCTATATTGCCCAGCAGAGCAGTTATTAATGTGTCCCCTTGTGTTTGTTCAGCAGATCGCCGCTTGGAGGGCCGGGAAGATTAGTCAGCGGCTCCATAGAGGCGGCCAGAGAGATAGACGCGTCACCATGACTACGGGACGCGTCTCCATGGTAACGTAGGAGGCAGTCGACTGACGTCACCGGAAGTGACGCAGACGCAGCTGCGGCAGGCGGAAGCGGACTCCGGTCCCGGCTCTCCAGCAGTGTGATGTCTGTGGGCCTATTTAGGTAAGAAATCTATGTTTGTTTGTCTTGCTAGTTTTTTGCACTTTCAGCACTATCCATGCCTGCCTTGAAGACGGTGCTTGCAGCACCGAAACGTCGGCCTTGTAAAGGCATTTTGTAATTTCTAAAAACATGCTTCAGTAAAAACTTTTCATCTTCTGAAAACCGAGTGCCGCAGTCTCCATGTGCATTATATATATATATATATATATATATATATATATACCTTGAATTGACTTACCTTAAGCTTTGATGCTGAAAAATCACAAATGACATATTTAAAATAAGGTAATGTGCAGACATGTTTCCTATATGTATACATATATATGTACAAAACAAGTTGAACTTTTTTACATTCTCACGCATAAAATCACAAATGACATGTTTAAAATTAGATCATGTTCAGACATGTGTCCTATATGTATACATTATATACATAGATATATATGTACAAAACAAGTTGTAATTTATTGATTTATTTATTTTTTGCATTCTAATGCATAATTTTCTCGTTCAAATGTCAAGCTGCATTTGTTTGATCTTAAAATGCAACAAAAACATTCTTCATTCTAGAATAAAGCATTGCTTAATACATTGGTTGTTTCAATTAAATGTTATCTATTTTTACTTTACATTTTTTATTTTTTCCCCACATTAGTTAAACAGAAACGTTGGCTTTTAGTTCCACTCTCAGAGCATGTGGCTAGTGTCGCTGCTCTTCTTTGGCAAAATATTTTGGTTAAATTGCATCTTCTCCCCATGCCTGGGGATATTTTTTAATGAGTCTTTAAGCTTGCAGTTCAGAGTCTTGGCAAGATATTTCCTTGCAAACTTGGTGTTTTTTAAAAGTTTATTACATTTTCTTTATTATTAAAATTTACATTTTGGCTGCTCACGGCAGCTGCCGTTATCTTTGATCTACCAATATTGATAAGAATTCAGCCTTTCCATTATCTAGGAACTAATGACCTCAATGCGCCATGAGGCACTACATGCCTCTGTGGCATAACTAGTTAACAAATGAATGGGTCAAATATTAGTTCAACACACATTATAGCTACCAACACTGTGCAAGTGACAAGTGTACATATACAGTAGTTTTGTTTGATAATATTCTGGGTCTTGTGTAACTTTTCACCCAACCTGCAGGTTATTAGGAGACTCCAATGCTGGCTGAAGTGATTTTCTTCCCTATATAGAAAATGTTTTTGAAGTCCCAATACAATGACATGCATCGCTCACCTTAACCTGTCGGTTCCAATGCGGTTGCATCTTGCCTGTATTTTTCCTCTCCGCAGAAATTTTTGTGTAAAATTAAACCAGTGCAGGATTAATACATTTGTAAAGTGGCAGAAGGCCTTGGCCATACAAAGATTTCTTAAAATGGTATTTAGCAGCATATCAGACTGATAGTCAACACATTGCTGGGCTTAAAAAAAAAAAAACCTATAGGGTTGTATTGTTTTGTGAAGCTGATTGCACTCGCAGTTTTTAAAGGATTAATAACTGAAGCTTTATGTGCATGTGTATTATTTCACATGTGTTTGTACAACTTAGTGTTTGTGTCCCATAGCGATGGAACATGTGATGATATGTGCGGGAACCTATATTAAGCACGGGTCAGGGTGGAGAAGGATGGTTACTGGCTTTGGGCTGTGCGCTAGTGCTAACAATAATAATATTCCGTTTTACATATAAGCGCACCACTATGCATTTGTCAGGAAGAATAAACTGTCCCAGGCCCCAAAGGATTTGTGTCCCGGGCATCCTCTAGGCTGGAGAATAGGCTGCTGGTAGAACGCTCTCATCATTGATTGTCTCAATGCAGAGGAAGGGCGCAGTCTTGGTAGCTTTTGATAACCAATTCCAGCATTCAGCAGGCATAGTTATTAGTCATGCATCTTAGTCTACCCATATTTACTTTCAAAACACTTAATAAAATTAATAAAAGATTAGGTGTAAAATGAAATATATGTTTTCTACACAGGGCCGTGGTACAGTATCTGCAGCTCCTACACACCGCTGTGGTTTAGCCTTCTGGGATCTTCCGTGTTGATAGACCCATTTGAATTTGCTGCCGGTATTAGCATTGGAAGCCCTGTAAAAAATAGGATTTTTTTATTACCAAATGCTTTAAATGAAATAGTGTAAGCTGTCGGCCTTGTCAGCATGCCATTAAATAATTCTACAATCGTCCTTTCTGAGAATATAGATAATCGCATAAAGACAAATAGATCGCTTTTTACCACTATTATAATACACAAGCCAAGTTAACCTATAAACTGCGAATTATAAATGCATGTTATCCATTGTAATTGTTGATGTCTGGTAGATATAACGCCCACCATCATACATTGTTATGGATGGTAGAAGTAACTTTGGATCACCATCCTGCCCCCTCATAGACTTTCATTCAGTGCTTAGAGAAAAGGTCCCAGGAATCTAATAACATAAGGCTACAAGTTGGTGCAAGATTTACAGACGTTTCCACTCTGGACAAGTCTTAAAACACTTATTTTCTTCATTTCTGAAATTATTACACTGATCGCGTCATGTATCCAGAACTAAGTATAAGAATTAAAAATTACCACAATAAAAAAGGCGCTCATACTGCATCCCACTGAGTACCAACTGACTCGGGCTTGGGTAATTAGTACCCTTTCCCTCACGCTCCATGCCACTGTTCAAACTGAGGCCCACTGAGTGACATCAGAAACAGCATTTCTTTTACTATTCTTGTAATTTGCAATAGCGGTTAAATAGACTTTAATCTGTGTTTCCTCGTGGATATTCTCACAGGTATGGTTAATATTGTTTATAGCACTATAATTGACAGTTATTGATTTATGATTATTTGTATAGCTACATCTACTGTAAGTTATAAATGATAAATCAGTGTTCTCCACCTGGAATTAGTAAACTTTTCTTACAAAGGATATATAATGTAGAGTGCCTAACAAGTCATCACTTAGTATTTACATTTAGTAATAATACTGGACTTTCCTGTGACAGTATGAAAATATATCACCCCTACACTGTGAAAGCAAAGTTTAAACAGTTACAAAATTAGATTGCAAACCTTACTTAAAATAAATAATTTGTGAATGAATCATCTCAATCATGGCCATGTTGTGTTTCATTTATGCATAATGTTATTTTACAAGTTTTTCCAATAAAACTTAATGTTAGCATTGTAAACATGTGCTTCTAACTACCAAACACATTAAAGATTAACATCTGACTACATACGTTATGTTAAATGCATCATTAAAGCAATCATATCAAATGGTATTTTATTGCATAGTGCAAAAGTCCCCAGCAGGGCAGAAAAATTGTGATGTTTATTTCACAATGTTTCTATATATTGCTTAGTGCACAGCTGTTTCTGATGTCACTCAGTGGGCGGCAGTTTGAACAGTGGCATGGAGCGTGAGGAAGAGGGTACTAATTACCCAAGCCCGAGTCAGTTGGTACTCAGTGGGATGCAGTATGAGTGCCTTTTTTATTGTGGTAATTTTTAATTCTTATACTTAGTTCTGGATACATGACGCGATCAGTGTAATAATTTCAGAAATGAAGAAAACAAGTGTTTTAAGACTTGTCCAGAGTGGAAACGTCTGTAAATCTTGCACCAACTTCTAGCCTTATGTTATTAGAGTCCTGGGACCTTTTCTCTAAGCACTGAATGAAAGTCTATGAGGGGGCAGGATGGTCATCCAAAGTTACTTCTACCACCCATAACAATGTATGATGGTGGGCGTTATATCTACCAGACATCAACAATTACAATGGATAACATGCATATATAATTTGCAGTTTATAGGTTAACTTATCTTGTGTATTATAATAGTGGTAAAAAGCGATCTATTTGTCTTTATGCGATTATCTATATTCTCAGAAAGGACGATTGTAGAATTATTTAATGACATGCTGACAAGGCCGACAGCTTACACTATTTCATTTAAAGCATTTGGTAATAAAAAAAATCCTATTTTTTACAGGGCTTCCAATGCTAATACCGGCAGCAAATTCAAATGGGTCTATCAACACGGAAGATCCCAGAAGGCTAAACCACAGTGGTGTGTAGGAGCTGCAGATACTGTACCACGGCCCTGTGTAGAAAACATATATTTCATTTTACACCTAATCTTTTATTAATTTTATTAAGTGTTTTAAAAGTAAATATGGGTAGACTAAGATGCATGACTAATAACTACGCCTGCTGAATGCTGGAATTGGTTATCAAAAGCTACCAAGACTGCGCCCTTCCTCTGCATTGAGACAATCAATGATGAGAGCGTTCTACCAGCAGCCTATTCTCCAGCCTAGAGGATGCCCGGGACACACATCCTATGGGACCTGGGACAGTTTATTCTTCCTGACAAATGCATAGTGGTGCGCTTATCAATATGTAAAACGGAATATTATTATTGTTAGCACTAGCGCACAGCCCAAAGCCAGTAACCATCCTTCTCCACCCTGACCCGTGCTTAATATAGGTTCCCGCACATATCATCACATGTTCCATCGCTATGGGACACAAACACTAAGTTGTACAAACACATGTGAAATAATACACATGCACATAAAGCTTCAGTTATTAATCCTTTAAAAATTGCGAGTGCAATCAGCTTCACAATACAATACAACCCTATAGGTTTTTTTTTTAAGCCCAGCAATGTGTTGACTATCAGTCTGATATGCTGCTAAATACCATTTTAAGAAATCTTTGTATGGCCAAGGCCTTCTGCCACTTTACAAATGTATTAATCCTGCACTGGTTTAATTTTACACAAAAATTTCTGCGGAGAGGAAAAATACAGGCAAGATGCAACCGCATTGGAACCGACAGGTTAAGGTGAGCGATGCATGTCATTGTATTGGGACTTCAAAAACATTTTCTATATAGGGAAGAAAATCACTTCAGCCAGCATTGGAGTCTCCTAATAACCTGCAGGTTGGGTGAAAAGTTACACAAGACCCAGAATATTATCAAACAAAACTACTGTATATGTACACTTGTCACTTGCACAGTGTTGGTAGCTATAATGTGTGTTGAACTAATATTTGACCCATTCATTTGTTAACTAGTTATGCCACAGAGGCATGTAGTGCCTCATGGCGCATTGAGGTCATTAGTTCCTAGACAATGGAAAGGCTGAATTATTATCAATATTGGTAGATCAGAGATAACGGCAGCTGCAGTGAGCAGCCAAAATGTAAATTTTAATAATAAAGAAAATGTAATAAACTTTTAAAAAACACCCAGTTTGCAAGGAAATATCTTGCCAAGACTCTGAACTGCGGGCTTAAAAACTCATTAAAAAATATCCCCAGGCATGGGGAGAAGATGCAATTTAACCAAAATATTTTGCCAAAGAAGAGCAGCGACACTAGCCACATGCTCTGAGAGTGGAACTAAAAGCCAACGTTTCTGTTTAACTAATGTGGGGAAAAAATAAAAAATGTAAAGTAAAAATAGATAACATTTAATTGAAACAACCAATGTATTAAGCAATGCTTTATTCTAGAATGAAGAATGTTTTTGTTGCATATTAAGATCAAACAAATGCAGCTTGACATTTGAACAAGAAAATTATGCATGAGAATGCAAAAAATAAATAAATAAACTACAACTTGTTTTGTACATATATATCTATGTATATAATGTATACATATAGGACACATGTCTGAACATGATCTAATTTTAAACATGTCATTTGTGATTTTATGCGTGAGAATGTAAAAAAGTTCAACTTGTTTTGTACATATATATGTATACACACAGAGGAAAAACCACAGCACTCACCACACCAGAAGCGGGGCACAGCTATGCACTTACCACTCACAGGGTGGGGTGCATGTAACACTGCACTCTCCACCACAGAAGCGGGGTACACAGCTGTACTTACCACTCACAGGGCGGAGTGCATGTAGCCCATGACCACATCGCTCTAATAAATACAAACAGAGAACCCAGCACTCACCAAAGTAAACTCACTTATCCTCAACAATTCAATAAATAAATGATGGGGGTTTAGTTGGTGGATTGGCCAATGCACGGAAGCCTGCATACCGATTTTCAAGGTACCCCACCTTCATGCAGGTCCTACACTATCACAGAGTCTTAAAACCTGACTACCACACTGCTGCATCATCTGCCTGCTAGATGTAATGTGTACCTGCCACAGACTTTATGGCTTTTAAAGGCACACTAGTCACCTATTGCACTGGCTCAAAGATGATTGCTAAAGAACAGCTGAGACAGGTTCAGGATAATAAAGTCCACAGAGGGGTGCATGGGAAAGCTAGTGGCCACGGTTAATAAGAGCTAACCATAGATTAACCCCTTCATATACACACAGAGGAAAAACCACAGCACTCACCACACCAGAAGCGGGGCACAGCTATGCACTTACCACTCACAGGGTGGGGTGCATGTAACACTGCACTCTCCACCACAGAAGCGGGGTACACAGTATGTATACATATAGGAAACATGTCTGCACATTAAAGTTCAACTTGTTTTGTACATATATATGTATACATATAGGAAACATGTCTGCATATTACCTTATTTTAAATATGTCATTTGTGATTTTTCAGCATCAAAGCTTAAGGTAAGTCAATTCAAGGTATGTGTATATATATATATATATACATACACACAATGTATGTGTATACACAGCGTGTCTGGCTATATACATTGAAATTACTTTAAAACATGGGGTGGGGAACCATCAGACCTCCGGCTGTTGTTGAACTACACATACCAGTATGCCCTGCAACAGTTTTGCCTCATTGTCTAAGTATTTTGGTATGTATTCACTAAGCAGGGATAACACTGTTCAACCCAATTTACCAAAAGGTTACAGCAGAGAAACCCTCTAAATGATATGTTTTAATTGTAATAAACAGTAACTAATATTCAACCCATCAATTTGTTAACTAGTTATGCCACAGAGGCATGTAGTGCCTCATGGCTCATTGTGGTCATTAGTTCCTAGATCATCTTTAAAACATGGGGAGGTGAACCTTCAGTCCTCGATCTGTTGTTGAACTACACATACCAGTATGCTCTGCAACAGTTTTGCCTCATTGTCTATGCATTTTGGTACGTATTCACTAAGCATGGATAACCCTGTTCAACCCAATTTACCAAAAGCTTACAGCAGAGAAACCCTCTAAATTATATGTTTTAATTGTAATAAACAGTAACTAATATTCAACCCATCAATTTGTTAACTAGTTATGCCACAGAGGCATGTAGTGCCTCATGGCTCATTGTGGTCATTAGTTCCTAGATCATCTTTAAAACATGGGGAGGTGAACCTTCAGTCCTCGATCTGTTGTTGAACTACACATACCAGTATGCTCTGCAACAGTTTTGCCTCATTGTCTATGCATTTTGGTACGTATTCACTAAGCATGGATAACCCTGTTCAACCCAATTTACCAAAAGCTTACAGCAGAGAAACCCTCTAAATTATATGTTTTAATTGTAATAAACAGTAACTAATATTCAACCCATCAATTTGTTAACTAGTTATGCCACAGAGGCATGTAGTGCCTCATGGCTCATTGTGGTCATTAGTTCCTAGATCATCTTTAAAACATGGGGAGGTGAACCTTCAGTCCTCGAGCTGTTGTTGAACTACACATACTAGCATGCCCTGCAACAGTTTTGTTTCATTGTTGATGTAAGCATTTTGCTATATCAATTTGTTAACTAGTTATGCCACAGATGCATGTAGTGCCTCATGGCTCATTGAGGTCATTAGTTCCTAGATAATGGAAAGGCAGAATTCTAATATTCACCCATCAAATTGTTAACTAGTTATGCCACAGAGGCATGTAGTGCCTCATGGCTCATTGTGATCATTAGTTCCTAGATCATTTCCAATTCACCCATCAATTTGTTAACTAGTTATGCCGCAGAGGCATGTAGTGCCTCATGGCTCATTGTGGTCAACCGTTTGCAAAAAATAACGTGCGACAAATGTCAAAGTACAGCTTGTTTTGCACATATATACGTATGCATATATGAATCGTGTCTGAACATGTTCCAGCACTGTTGTATAATAATTATGTTTTAATCATTATACACAGAAACTAATATTCGGTCCATCAATTTGTTTACTAGTTATGCCACAGAGGCATGTAGTGCCTCATGGCTCATTGAGGTCGGTCCAGCAATTTGTTAACTAGTTATGCCACAGAGGCATGTAGTGCCTCATGGCTCATTGTGGTCATTAGTTCCTAGATCATCTTTAAAACATGGGGAGGTGAACCATCAGACCTCCGGCTGTTGTTGAACTACATACCAGTATGCCCTGCAACAGTTTTGCCTCATTGTCTAAGTATTTTGGTATGTATTCACTAAGCAGGGATAACCCTGTTCAACCCAATTTACCAAAAGGTTACAGCAGAGAAACCCTCTAAATGATGTTTTAATTGTAATAAACAGTAACTAATATTCAGCCCATCAATTTGTTAACTTGTAATCCCACAGATGCATGTAGTGCCTCATGGCTCATTGAGGTCATTAGTTCCTAGATAATGGAAAGGCAGAATTCTAATATTCACCCATCAAATTGTTAACTAGTTATGCCGCAGAGGCATGTAGTGCCTCATGGATCATTGTGGTCAACCGTTTGCAAAAAATAACGTGCGACAAATGTCAAAGTACAGCTTGTTTTGCACATATATATGTATGCATATATGAATCGTGTCTGAACATGTTCCAGCACTGTTGTATAATAATTATGTTTTAATCGTTATAAAAAGAAACTAATATTTGGTCCATCAATTTGTTAACTAATTATGCCACAGAGGCATGTAGTGCCTCATGGCTCATTGAGGTCGGTCCATCAATTTGTTAACTAGTTATGCCACAGAGGCATATAGTGCCTCATGGCTCATTGAGGTCATTAGTTCCTATCATTAGTTCCTAGATAATGGAAAGGTAGAATTCTAATATTCGACCATCAATTTGTTAACTAGTTATGCCACAGAGGCATGTCGTGCCTCATGGCTCATTGAGGTCGGTCCATCAATTTGTTAACTAGTTATGCCACAGAGACATATAGTGCCTCATGGCTCATTGAGGTCATTAGTTCCTATCATTAGTTCCTAGATAATGGAAAGGTAGAATTCTAATATTAGACCATCAATTTGTTAACTAGTGATGCCACAGAGGCATGTAGTGCCTCATGTCTCATTGAGGTCATTAGTTCCTAGATAACGGAAAGGCAGAATTCTAATATTCGCCCATCAATTGAACTAGTTATGCCACAGAGGCATGTAGTGCCTCATGGCTCGTTGTGGTCATTAGTTCCTAGATCATCTTTAAAACATGGGGAGGTGAACCTTCAGTCCTCGAGCTGTTGTTGAACTACACATACTAGCCTCATGGCTCGTTGTGGTCAACCGTCTGCAAAAATAACGTGCGAGAATGTATAAGTACAGCTTGTTTTGCACATATGTATGCATATATGAATCATGTCTGAACATGTCCCAGCACTGTTGTATAATACAAATTAGAATTTTCTAAATGCTCTTTAATTCATAATAAAAAAGAAAAAGGCTATGTAGTATTGCTATTAAATATTCCACATGGGCTTGAAAAACTTTTGAATCTGTGTTTGTTATTTTGCATGTTTACATTAATAACCAGATGCTTTTGTTATATGGTTATTAAAATCAATACGCTCTTTTAAATCAGTACCAGTTGTGACATGGCATGAAATTTTAACTGCTGGAATGTGAGAACCCTTTTGTGCTTCTGTGCATCTAAGAAAATGGACACGGTCATTAAAATCAATATGCTTTTTAAATCAGTACCATGTGTGACATTGTATGATTTTTAAATAGTACCATATGTGACATGGCATGAAGTTTCAGCTGCTGGAATGTAAGAACATTTTGTGTTACTTTAAAATATATCTTATTTTTGTGTGTGTCATATGTGACATTCTTTTCAAAGCAATTATCTTTTAATACAGTTTAATATCGAGCTCTATAAATTTTATATTACATTTTATATAAAAGCGATATCAAACACTATAATTTAATATTAAAGGGGGCGTGCCCCAGGAGAAAGGGGGCGTGGTACCTGTCACTTTGACAGAAAGGTGGTCTTTCTCTACTATGTCTCAACGTATTGAGACCTTAAATATACATTTTATCCATACAACATAGACAAAACTCAGTTAGTTATAGTTTATTTATCAACATGGGTTTAACCCCCCATAATTAATTGTCAATATTCCACCTTCATTATTTTATAATACCTCATACACCTTTTGGGTGAATAATAAACCAATTCAGTGGTCATTTCCATACACCATTATACATATATAAACCATTAGATTCCATTTACCTCCACCATATCATTAAGGCTACCCGGCACCAACGTGTCCATTTTATATATCCAGAAAGCTTCCCTTCTACATAGAAGGTTAAACCGATCTCCTCCACGTGTAGTGTTCTTAACCTGTTCAATGGCTATCATCGTACTACTATCAATTTTAGAATTCTGGCATTGTGCTATATGACTAGACAGTGGATGCCGTGCGCCTTTAGATACATTACGTCGATGTTCCATGTACCGGATGTGCATGGTCCGTGTGGTCCTCCCAATATATTGTTTACCACATAAACAGGTGATCACATAAATAATATATATAGAGTTACAATTTAGGAATTCCTTTATCCGGAATTCTTCTCCAGTATTCGAGGATGTAAAGACAATGCTTTTTCTAGGTGCATTTTTACAAGACAAACAAGCCCGCCACATTTATTGAAACCTATTGGTTTTTCAGGTAGCCACATTTTTTCTGATTTTAATATTTTTGATCTTTCAAAATGACTAGGTACCAAGATGGAACGCAAATTATCTAGCTTCCTAAAAATTATAGGTCCCTTTGGATCTAATTGTGGCACACCCATTGTATTGTGTAGTAAATAACATACTCCTTTTATTGTTCTCCTCATTAGTGTATTTACCTATTTCCTTTTTTCTTTTTTTTGGTTTCTATAGTGTTGCCCTATCCATTAGTTCAACTTCATGAAAAGACTTCTCAAGTAATTCTTGAGGATAACCTTGTTCTGCAAAGGACAACATCAAAGATCTTGCCTGTGTTTGATAAATAAGCAATGATGAGCAGTTTCTTCTAATGCGCACAAACTGGCCCCTGGGGATATTTTCCTTCCAATTTCTTTTATGTGAACTATCAAATTGAAGATAGTTATTTTGATCTACTGGTTTAATATGTGTTTTTGTTATCAAATTACAATCTTGTACGGAGAGTGCTATATCCAGAAAACTAATCTCAGTACTACTATAACTATAAGTAAATTTTAAACCATATTGGTTATTATTTAATCCTTCAGTGAAATTTAAAAGTGATCCTAAATCGCCACCCCAAACAAAAAATAGATCATCTAATAACCGGCCATAGTAGACCAGATCCCCGCCGAGTCCCCCCCCCCCCATGTTGGTCCTCAAAACCCCCATGTATATGTTGGCAAAACTCGTTGCGAACCTGGCCCCCATGGCCACACCCTGTGTCTGCAAATAATAATGTGAATCAAACAAAAAATAATTGTGCGTTAATATAAATTGAATGGATTTCAGTAAAAAGTTACGCAAAGAGTCCGAGACCCCACCTTTTAATAAATAACCTTCTATTGCCTTTATACCACCAATATGTGGAATGTTTGAGTAAAGTGATTCAACGTCACATGTGACTAAATAAAAATGACTTTTCCAAGTAATTTGATTAATTAAATTCAAAAAGTGTTGTGTGTCTTTAATATGGGATCTCAGACCCTCCACATAACCCTGCAAAAAGTGATCTATAAAAAAAGATAAATTACTGGTTAAAGACCCCACTCCCGAAATAATAGGACGTCCCGCTGGATTAATTAGTGTTTTATGAATTTTGGGCAAATAATAAAATGTGGCTGTGATAGGGTGTGGACATAACAAAAATGTGAATGTTTCCCTGGATATAGCAAGGGCATCATCAAGCAATTCAATATATTCTCTTTGGAACTGGTGGAGTTAAATGGAATCTAATGGTTTATATATGTATAATGGTGTATGGAAATGACCACTGAATTGGTTTATTATTCACCCAAAAGGTGTATGAGGTATTATAAACAATGAAGGTGGAATATTGACAATTAATTATGGGGGGTTAAACCCATGTTGATAAATAAACTATAACTAACCGAGTTTTGTCTACGTTGTATGGATAAAATGTATATTTAAGGTCTCAATACGTTGAGACATCATGTATAAATTAAATAGATAGGGGTCTAGTAATTAAGAGTGGATGTTTAAATATAGAACTATTAACATTAGTATTAATATATGGTCAATAAATATTGAATATTTTTATTAATAGATTTGGAGGTATGATATTGTATATGGGTCTCATAGAATTTATAACATAAAATAATAGGATCAATGTATGAAATAAGGATGGATAAGGGCTAAAGGGGGTAATATATATACTTTATAATAGCCCAGATCTGCGACTTTGTGATTCATTTGCTAACGCTGGGCGGAGTCACAGTCACAGGTCTGGGATCTCGGTGGCTGGATGCAGGCCAGGAACAGTCCCCTCCCTCGGTCCGCCCATCCCCGCCCAGTCCCCTCCCAATCTCTGCCCACTTTCCTCTCTCCCCCCTCCCCGTACACTCCCTGCACCCTGGTGACACTGCAGCCGCTGACTGCTCAGCTACCGCACAGTCCGGAGGAGAATGCCGTGGACGACCACTGACTGCTGCCCCCGCCCACCTGCGGCACCCACAGCCTTCACAACATCCGCCACCCACCCACGGCACACGCCCCGCACCCTCCCACCCGCGGCACCCACCACCCGCGGCACTCACTCCCCCACCATGGCACACACATCTGCAGCACCCCCCGCCCCTCCCCATCCTGCGGCACTCCCGCCCCTCCCCCACCCATGGCAGCCACATCTGCAGCACCCCCCACCCCTCCCCCACCTGCGGCACTCTCGCCCTTCCCCCACCCGCGGACCTCCCGCCCCCTCCCCCACCCATAGCACCCACATCTGCAGCACCCCCCGCCCCTCCCCACCCGCGGCACTACCGCCCCTCCCCCACCCGCGGCACTACCGCCCCCTCAACCACCCATAGCGGCCACATCTGCAGCACCCCCCCACACGGCACTCCCGCCCCTCCCCCACCCGCGACACTCCCTCCCCCACCCATAGCAGCCACATCTGCAGCACCCCCCACCCCTCCCCCACCCGCGGCACACACAGCACCCACCACATCTGTCCCGCACCCACGGTACACGCCCCTCCCCCACCCACACCACTCCCGCCTCCTCCCCCACCCGCGGCACTCCCACCACTCCCCCAGCTACACCCCGCACCATAAAACCCGCCCGCCCCTCCCCCACCTGCGGCACCCACAGTATCCGCCCCCCACCCGCGACATCCGCCTCTCACCCCCGACCCCACCAGCAGCACCCCCCAACCCTCCCACACCCACGGCACTCCCGCCCCCACCCGCAGCACCACATCTGTCCCCCGCACATACCCCTCCCCCACCCGCGGCACTCCCGCCCCGTCCCCCACCCATATCACCCACAACCCCCAAACCCCCTGCCCCTCCCCCACCTGCAGTACCCCCGCACCTCCCCCACCTCTCCCCCTGCTACACCCCCGCACCCTCCCCTCCCCCAACCCACCCCCATACCCACCTCTCCCCCCCCGCACCTCCCCCCCGCGGCACACAGCATCCACCACATCCACCCCCACCCGCGGCACACTCCCCTCCCCTCCCGCACCCGTAGCACCCACACCCGCAGCACCCTCCACCCCTCCCCCACCCGCTGCACCCCCGCACCCCTATACCCACCTGTCCCCCCCCGCTACACCCCTGCATCCTCCACTCCACCCACCGCACCAACAGCATCCACCACATCTGCCCCCCAACCGCTGCACATGCCCCCCCTCCCACCCACAGCATCCACCACATCCCCCTCCCACCCGCGGCACTCCCGCTTCCTCCCCACCCGTAGCACCCACACCCGCAGCACCCCCCGCCCCCTCCCCTTCCCACAGCGCATCCGGACCCCCACCACACTCCCGCAGCCGCCACTCCCCCAACCACAGCACCTCCAGCCCCCTCCCCCACCCACATCATCTATAGACACCTCCCCCCATTCGTGGACCTACCACACTTTCCCCACCCGCAGCACCTCCGGACCCCATTCACGGCTCCCCTGCAGCCACCCCTCCACCCGCAGCACTTCTAGAACCTGTCACCCAACCTCACCCTCCCTGCAACCCCACCTCCCCAAACACCCCCCCACTACATCGCCCCTCCCCCATGCACACCACCTCCAGACCCCCTCCTTCATCCACAGCCCCCCGCACCCACCCCTCCCCCACCAACAGCATCTACACTCCCCTTCCGCACCTGCATCTCCCCCACCCGCAGCACCTCTAGACCCCCTCCCCCATCCGCGCCCCCTCCTCACCTACGCCTCCCTCACCCACAGCACCTCTGCACCCTTTCCGCCATCCGTGTCACTGCACCCACCCCTCCACCACCCGCAACACCTCTGGACCCCCTCCCGCACCCACCCCTCCACCACACGTAGCACCTCGGACACCATCTGCAGCCGCTACAAGTGATTCCCTGTATCGGGGTGATCAGAGGCATGGATAGGCACCTCCACCTCACTGAACCCACCCTCTTTCCAAACCCCCAACACACACACTGAACTTCTGTGAGTATAGTTGCTACCAATGGACATTGGATTAATAAAAAAAAGTAATACTGTGGCCATTATGTGTCTAAGCGACACTGCTACCTGTGGCCATTGTGTATAAGTGGCACAGCTCCCTGTGGCCACTGTGTGTATACGCGGCTCTGGTACCAGTGGCCATTGTGTGTGTATAAGTGACACTGCTACCTGTGGCCATTGTGTGTATAAGCGCCACTGCTACCTGTGGCCATTGTGTGTATAAGTGGTGCTGCTACCTGTGGCCATTGTGTGTATAAGTGACACTGCTACCAGTGGCCATTGTGTGTATAAGCGGTGCTGCTAAAAGTGGCCATTGTGTGTATAAGTGGTGCTGCTACCTGTGGCCATTGTGTGTATAAGCGGCTCAGCTACCTGTGGCCACTGTGTGTATAAGTGCCTCTGTTACCTATGGGAATTGTGTGTAGAAGTGGCACTGCTACCGGGGTCCATTGTGTGCATAAGCAACACTGCTACCTGTGGTCATTGTGTGTATAAACTGCTTTGCTACCTGTGGGCACGTTGTCTATCAACGTCTCTGCTACCTGTGGGCACGTTGTGTATCAACGTCTCTGCTACCTGTGGGCACTGTGTGTATCAACGTCTATGCTACCTGTGGGCACTGTGTGTATCAGCAGCTCTGCTACCTGTGGGTACTGTGTGTATAAGCGGCTCTGCTACCTGTGGGCACTGTGTGTATAAGCGGCTCTGCTATCTGTGGGTATTGTGTGTATAAACTGCCCTGCTACCTCTGGCCACTGTGTGGATACGTGGCTCTGATACCTGTGTCCACTGTGTGTATAAGCTGCGCTGCTACCTGTGGGCACTGTGTGTATAAGCGGCTCTGCTACCTGTGGGCACTGTGTGTATAAGCGTCTCTGCTACCTGTGGCCATTGTGTGTAGAAGTGACAATGCTACCTGTGGCCATTGTGTGTAGAAGTGACACTGCTACCTGTGGGTATTGTGTGTATAAGCGGCTCTGCTACCCATGGGTAATGTGTGTATAAGCGTCTGCTACCTGTGGGTATTGTGTGTATAAGCGGCTCTGCTACCTGTGGGTATTGTGTGTATAAGCGGCTCTGCTACCAGTGGTCATTGTGTGTATAAGCGGCTCTGCTACCTGTGGGCACTGTGTGTATAAGCGGCTCTGCTACCTGTGGGTATTGTGTGTATAAGCTGCCCTGCTACCTCTGGCCACTGTGTGTATAAGCGGCTCTGCTACCAGTGGTCATTGTGTGTATAAGCGGCTCAGCTACCTGTGGGCATTGTGTGTATAAGCGGCTCTGCTACCTGTGGGTATTGTGTGTATAAGCTGCCCTGCTACCTCTGGCCACTGTGTGGATACGTGGCTCCGTTACCTGTGGCCACTGTGTGTATAAGCGGCTCAGCTACCTGTGTCCATTGTGTGTATAAGCGGCTCTGATACCTGTGGCCACTGTGTGGATACGTGGCTCCGTTACCTGTGGCCATTGTGTGTATAAGCGGCTCAGCTACCTGTGTCCATTGTGTGTATAAGCGGCTCAGCTACCTGTGTCCATTGTGTGTATAAGCGGCTCTGATACCTGTGGCCACTGTGTGGATACGTGGCTCCGTTACCTGTGGCCATTGTGTGTATAAGCGGCTCAGCTACCTGTGTCCATTGTGTGTATAAGCGGCTCTGATACCTGTGGTCACTGTGTGGTAAAGTGGCTCTGCTACCTGTGGGTATTGTGTGTATAAGCTGCCCTGCTACCTCTGGCCACTGTGTGGATACGTGGCTCTGCTACCTGTGGGTATTGTGTGTATAAGCGGCTCAGCTACCTGTGTCCATTGTGTGTATAAGCGGCTCTGATACCTGTGGCCACTGTGTGTATAAGCTGCGCTGCATACACTAGCAGTATATACTACACTATGTTATTCATTGTGCCCTGTGGCCACTCTTCACGCCCTCACAAAAAGCTACGCCTCCTTGACAATCGCACGCCCTTCCCCCTTGCAATATTTACCCACTAGCATAAACTTTTTTGCAGGTAAAACTCCATATAATAACAATTATAGCACAGCTGAAGCCCGTGCAGGAGTTAACGGGTCGTAGCCTCGTGCAACGGTATTTTCTATCTAACACCTTCCCTCTCTTTATCCTCTCCCTACCACCCTGACTCTCCCTATCCTTTACCAATTGCACCGCGTTTCTGTACATTCCCTTTCTCCCCCCCCCCCCCCTACGCCTCTCTATCTTTTCTCAACCGGACACCATTTCTGTATGCCCTCTATACTGCCCTGTGTTTCTGATTCTGTAATCTACCGGCCTGCGTATGTCCAAAGGTGTGCAGGGGTTAACGGGGCGTAGCCCCAAACGACGGTGTGAAGAGCGCCCGTAGGGCGCGATGAACCACCTAGTTGAGTATAATTATCATTCATGGGGAATTTTTATTTTTTATTGGTGAAGGAATTATATGTATGGGATATTGGTAGGTTAAGGTCATATAAATATTGGCCACTAGATGGCACTGGTCTATGATCATTCTAGGATTAACAATACTGGTGTGTGAAATAAATAAATATATATATATATATATATATATATATATATAGAAAAAAGGTTGATAAAAATGTATAGGGTGGACTTATTAGATAGTTTAGATGATTTCTTATTTGTGTATGGCTGGTTATATTAATCATTGCCAGCAGTATTATTTATATGTATATATATTTATTTAACATTTCTTTATTGATATACTGGTTGTTTATGTTCTGTCCGGTCATCTCCTTAGGAATGTTAATTAAAATAAGGCTGAAACCAAATGGCCGTGATTGCACAGATTTAGATAAAGTATTTACAAAGAAGTTGCAATTGGAAAGCGCATTAGGTTCTGTATAAGGAGTTCCTTATTAATGGAAATCAATAGGAGGCTTGGATTACAAACCCGTTGGCCGCACATGCTCAGTGTGCACAGTTGGAAATGAGGCTTGAACCGCGAGCACATTGCGCATGCGCGAACCGGCAAGTCCGGTATTTAAAGTTCTAAGGAAACAAGCAGACACATCGGACACTGATGAAGCCGCTGAAAACGGACCCTGAGGCGGAGAAACGTGTTTGTGAGGGACAACAACAGGCGTTGTGAGTTAGGAGATTATCTTTCACCCATTGCAATATCGGGTGTTTGGCTCACAACCTCCATTTACCGGCCGGTGAACTGTTTCATCCATACCCCAGTGCACAGGGGAATGAGTTGCCTTAAAGTTTTGGCTACCCTTTGAAATATATGCTGCTAGCTTGTGCAGTCATAAAGGATAAAATCTATGCTGAGTGCTTTGGCTAAATGTGCTCTAATCCTGGATCAATGCAAGATGTGGGGTAACCTATTTTACTAACTTTGCTTCTATTCTTTGGCAATTGGGCTGCCAGTTTTTGCAGCCTTACAGGAAATTATTCATATTATTTCTGCTTAATCCATTTGGGCTGAAAGAACTTTGTGTGGCTATATTACAATACTAACTCTGCTATCAAATAGGGATGATTGGAAGGCTGCTTAGATAAAAGGAATGTATGCTTGCTTACAGGTGCCTACTAACCCATTGTGCTAATTATCTGGACTTTCTCTGACGTCCTAGTGGATGCTGGGAACTCCGTAAGGACCATGGGGAATAGACGGGCTCCGCAGGAGACTGGGTACTCTAAAGAAAAGATTAGGTACTATCTGGTGTGCACTGGCTCCTCCCTCTATGCCCCTCCTCCAGACCTCAGTTAGAATCTGTGCCCGGCCAGAGGGGAATATAGGGGGAATAGCGGCTCCGCAGGAGACAGGGCACAAAAGTAAAAGCTTTAGGATCAGGTGGTGTGCACTGGCTCCTCCCCCTATGACCCTCCTCCAAGCCTCAGTTAGGATACTGTGCCCGGACGAGCGTACACAATAAGGAAGGATTTTGAATCCCGGGTAAGACTCATACCAGCCACACCAATCACACTGTACAACCTGTGATCTGAACCCAGTTAACAGCATGATAACAGCGGAGCCTCTGAAAAGATGGCTCACAACAATAATAACCCGATTTTTGTAACAATAACTATGTACAAGTATTGCAGACAATCCGCACTTGGGATGGGCGCCCAGCATCCACTACGGACTACGAGAAATAGAATTATCGGTAAGTAAATTCTTATTTTCTCTGACGTCCTAAGTGGATGCTGGGGACTCCGTAAGGACCATGGGGATTATACCAAAGCTCCCAAATGGGCGGGAGAGTGCGGATGACTCTGCAGCACCGAATGAGAGAACTCCAGGTCCTCCTCAGCCAGGGTATCAAATTTGTAGAATTTTTCAAACGTGTTTGCCCCTGACCAAGTAACAGCTCGGCAAAGTTGTAAAGCCGAGACCCCTCGGGCAGCCGCCCAAGATGAGCCCACCTTTCTTGCGGAATGGGCATTTACATATTTTGGCTGTGGCAGGCCTGCCACAGAATGTGCAAGCTGAATTGTACTACACATCCAACTAGCAATCGTCTGCTTAGAAGCAAGAGCACCCAGTTTGTTGGGTGCATACAGGATAACAGCAAGTCAGTTTTCCTGACTCCAGCCGTCCTGAGCTTACTAGTAAAGAAAGTATTTATTAGGTTTTTTATTTTCAGTGAGCTTCTGCTGGCAACAGACTCACTGCTACGTGGGACTAAGGGGAGAGAAGCAAACCTACCTGCTTGCAGCTAGCTTGTGCTTCTTAGGCTACTGGACACCATTAGCTCCAGAGGGTTCGAACACAGGCACCTGTCCTCGATCGTCCGTTCCCGGAGCCGCGCCGCCGTCCCCCTACAGAGCCAGAAGAACAGAAGCTTGAAGACGACGAAATTGGCGGCTGAAGACTCCTGTCTTCATTAAGGTAGCGCACAGCACCGCAGCTGTGCGCCATTGCTCCCAGCACACTTACACACTCCGGTCACTGTAGGGTGCAGGGCGCTGGGGGGGGGGGGGGGGGGCGCCCTGGGCTGCAATTGAAGTACCTTTTGGCATAAAAATACATATATACAGTCTGGCACTGTATATATGTAAAAACCCCCACCATTTTTTCACACAGAAAGAGGGACAGAAGCCCGCCACTGAGGGGGCGGGGCCTTCTTCCTCAGCACACCAGCGCCATTTTCTCTTCACAGCTCCGCTGGAAGCAGCTCCCCAGGCTCTCCCCTGCAGTATCCAGGTACAAGACGGGTTAAAAAGAGAGGGGGGGGGCACATAAATTTAGGCGCAAATAAGACATATAAAGCAGCTATTGGGTAAATCACTTATTATCAGTGAGAATCCCTGTGTTATATAGCGCTGTGGTTTGTGCTGGCATACTCTTTCTCTGTCTCCCCAAAGGACTTTGTGGGGTCCTGTCCTCAGTCTGAGCATTCCCTGTGTGCGGTGTGTCGGTACGGCTGTGTCGACATGTTTGATGAGGAAGGTTACGTGGAGACGGAGCAAGGGCAGATAACTGTGGTGTCGCCCCCGTCGGGGCCGACACCTGATTGGATGGATATGTGGAAGGTCTTAAATGACAATGTAAACTCCTTACATAAAAGGTTTGATGACGCTGCAGCCTTGGGACAGCAGGGATCTCAGCCCGCGCCTGCCCAGGCGACTCAGAAACCGTCAGGGGCTCATAAACGCCCTCTATCTCAGATGGTTGACACAGATGTCGACACGGAGTCCGACTCCAGTGTCGACAATGGTGAGGCACATTTACAGTCTAAAATGACCAAGGCCATCCGATACATGATTATTGCAATGAAAGATGTATTACACATTTCTGAGATTAACCCTGTTAATACCAAGAGGGTTTATATGTTTGGGGAGAAAAAGCAGCCAGTGACTTTTCCCCCATCTGATGAATTAAATGAATTGTGTGAAGAAGCGTGGAGTTCCCCTGATAAGAAATTAGTGATTTCTAAGAGGTTACTGATGGCGTACCCTTTCCCGCCAACGGACAGGTTACGTTGGGAAACATCCCCTAGGGTGGACAAGGCACTGACACGCTTATCTAAAAAGGTGGCCCTGCCGTCTCAGGATAAGGCCGCCCTAAAGGAGCCTGCGGATAGAAAGCAGGAAGCTATCCTGAAGTCAGTGTATACACACTCTGGTACTCTGCTGAGACCTGCTATTGCTTCAGCCTGGATGTGTAGTGCTGTAGCAGCGTGGACAGATACTCTGTTAGATGACATAGATTCCCTCAACAGAGATACTGTTTTGCTAACCCTGGGCCATATCAAAGACGTCATCTTATATATGCGGGATGCTCAGAGGGACATTTGCCTGCTGGGCTCTAGAATTAATGCTATGTCCATTTCTGCCAGGAGGGTCTTATGGACTCGGCAATGGACAGGAGATGCTGATTCTAAAAAACACATGGAGGTTTTGCCTTATAAGGGTGAGGAATTGTTTGGGGACGGTCTGTCGGACCTCGTGTCTACAGCGACAGCTGGAAAGTCAACTTTCTTGCCTCAGGTTTCCTCACAGCCTAAGAAAGCACCGTATTATCAAATGCAGTCCTTTCGTTCCCAAAAAGTCAAGAGGGTCAGGGGCGCATCCTTTCTTGCCAGAGGCAGGGGTAGAGGTAAGAAGCTGCACCATGCAGCCAGTTCCCAGGAACAAAAGTCCTCCCCTGCTTCCACTAAGTCCACCGCATGACGTTGGGGCTCCACAGGCGGAGCCAGGTGCGGTGGGGGTGCGTCTCCGAAACTTCAGCAACCAGTGGGTTCGCTCACAGGTGGATCTCTGGGCTAAACAAATTGTATCTCAGGGATACAAGCTGGAATTCGAAGCGACTCCCCCCCGCCGTTACCTCAAATCAGCCTTGCCAGCTTCCCCCATGGAAAGGGAGGTAGTACTGGCGGCAATTCACAAGCTGTACCTCCAGCAAGTGATTGTCAGGGTCCCCCTCCTTCAACAGGGAAGGGGTTACTATTCCACAATGTTTGTGGTACCGAAACCGGACGGTTCGGTGAGACCCATTCTGAATTTAAAATCCTTGAACACTTATATAAAGAAATTCAAGTTCAAAATGGAATCGCTCAGAGCGGTTATTGCAAGCCTGGAAGAGGGGGATTTTATGGTGTCGCTAGACATCAAAGATGCTTACTTGCATGTCCCCATTTATCCGCCTCACCAGGAGTACCTCAGGTTTGTGGTACAGGACTGTCATTACCAGTTCCAGATGTTGCCGTTTGGCCTGTCCACGGCACCGAGAATATTTACCAAGGTAATGGCCGAAATGATGATACTCCTTCGGCAGAAGGGAGTTATAATTATCCCGTACTTGGACGATCTCCTCATAAAGGCGAGGTCCAGGGAACAGTTGTTGATCAGCGTAGCACTCTCTCAGGAAGTGTTGCAACAGCACGGCTGGATTCTGAATGTTCCAAAGTCGCAGCTGATTCCTACGACGCGTCTGCTTTTCCTGGGCATGATTCTGGACACAGAACAGAAGAAGGAGTTTCTCCCGGTGGAGAAGGCCCAGGACTTAGCATCTCTGGTCAGGGACCTCCTGAAACCAAAACAGGTATCGGTGCATCACTGCACGCGAGTCCTGGGAAAGATGGTTGCTTCATACGAAGCCATTCCCTTCGGCAGGTTCCATGCGAGGATCTTTCAGTGGGATCTGTTGGACAAGTGGTCCGGATCGCATCTTCAGATGAATCGGCTGATCACCCTGTCCCCAAGGGCCAGGGTGTCTCTTCTGTGGTGGCTGCAGAGTGCTCACCTTCTCGAGGGCCGCAGGTTCGGCATACAGGACTGGGTCCTGGTGACCACGGATGCAAGCCTCCGAGGGTGGGGGGCAGTCACTCAGGGAAGAAACTTCCAAGGGCTGTGGTCAAGTCTGGAGACTTCTCTACACATAAATATACTGGAACTAAGGGCCATTTACAACGCCCTGAGTCAAGCAGAGCCCCTGCTTCGAAACCGGCCAGTACTGATTCAGTCAGACAACATCACGGCGGTCGCCCATGTAAACCGCCAGGGCGGCACAAGAAGCAGGATGGCAATGGCGGAAGCCACAAAGATTCTTCGTTGGGCGGAGAATCACGTGCAAGCACTGTCAGCAGTGTTCATTCCGGGAGTGGACAACTGGGAAGCAGACTTCCTCAGCAGACACGACCTCCACCTGGGAGAGTGGGGACTTCATCAAGAAGTCTTCACACAGATCGCAAAGCGATGGGAACTGCCACAGGTGGACATGATGGCATCCCGCCTCAACAAAAAGCTAAAAAGATATTGCGCCAGGTCAAGGGACCCTCAGGCGATAGCTGTGGACGCCCTAGTGACACTGTGGGTGTACCAGTCGGTATATGTGTTTCCTCCTCTTCCTCTCATACCCAATGTACTGAGAATAGTAAGAAAGAGAGGAATAAGAACAATACTCATTGTTCCGGATTGGCCAAGAAGGACTTGGTACCCGGAACTGCAAGAACTGCGCACAGAGGACCCATGGCCTCTCAGACAGGACCTGCTGCAACAAGGGCCCTGTCTGTTCCAAGACTTACAGCGGCTGCGTTTGACGGCAGGGCGGTTGAACGCCGGATCCTAGCTGAAAAAGGCATTCCGGATGAAGTTATTCCTACGCTGATAAAGGCTAGGAAAGACGTGACAGCAAAGTATTATCACCGTATATGGCAATAATATGTTGCTTGGTGTGAGGCCAGGAAGGCCCCTACAGAGGAATTCCAGCTGGGTCGATTCCTGCACTTCCTACAGTCAGGGGTGACTATGAGCCTAAAATTGGGGTCCATAAAGGTCCAGATTTCGGCCCTATCCATTTTCTTTCAAAAAGAACTGGCTTCACTGCCTGAGGTTCAGACGTTTGTTAAGGGAGTGCTGCATATTCTGCCCCCTTTTGTGCCACCAGTGGCACCCTGGGATCTTAACGTTGTGTTGGATTTCCTGAAATCCCACTGGTTTGAGCAACTTAGGACCGTGGAACTAAAGTATCTCACGTGGAAAGTGGTCATGCTGTTGGCCTTAGCATCGGCTAGGCGTGTGTCGGAATTGGCGGCTTTGTCATGTAAAAGCCCATATCTGATCTTCCATATGGACAGGGCAGAATTGAGGACTCGTCCCCAATTTCTCCCAAAGGTGGTATCATCGTTTCATTTGAACCAACCTATTGTGGTGCCTGCGGCTACTCGGGTCTTGGAGGACTCCATGTTACTGGACGTAGTCAGGGCTTTGAAAATATATGTTTCCAGAACGGCTGGAGTCAGGAAGACTGACTTGCTGTTTATCCTGCATGCACCCAACAAGCTGGGTGCTCCTGCTTCAAAGCAAACTATTGCGCGCTGGATCTGTAGCACGATTCAGCTAGCTGATTCTGCGGCTGGATTGCCGCATCCAAAATCAGTAAAAGCCCATTCCACAAGGAAGGTGGGCTCTTCTTGGGCGGCTGCCCGAGGGGTCTCGGCTTTACAGCTTTGCCGAGCGGCTACTTGGTCGTGTTCAAACACATTTGCAAAGTTCTACAAGTTTGATACCCTGGCTGAGGAGGACCTTGAGTTTGCTCATTCGGTGCTGCAGAGTCATCCGCACTCTCCCGCCCGTTTGGGAGCTTTGGTATAATCCCCATGGTCCTTATGGAGTTCCCAGCATCCACTAGGACGTCAGAGAAAATAAGAATTTACTCACCGGTAATTCTATTTCTCGTAGTCCGTAGTGGATGCTGGGCGCCCGTCCCAAGTGCGGACTTTCTGCAATACGTGTATACAGTTATTGCTTAAATAAGGGTTATTGTTATGAGCCATCCGTTGAGTGAGGCTCAGTTGTTGTTCATACTGTTAACTGGGTAAGGTTATCACAAGTTGTACGGTGTGATTGGTGTGGCTGGATTACCCTGGATTCAAATTTCCTTTCCTTGTAATGTTAGCTCGTCCGGGCACAGTTTCCCTAACTGAGGTCTGGAGGAGGGGCATAGAGGGAGGAGCCAGTGCACACCAGATAGTACCTAATCTTTTCTTTAGAGTGCCCAGTCTCCTGCGGAGCCCGTCTATTCCCCATGGTCCTTACGGAGTTCCCAGCATCTACTACGGACTACGAGAAATAGAATTACCGGTGAGTAAATTCTTATTTTTAACTCAGTGCTTTCCATCTTTTGCACTTTTTACTATAATTCTGGACATTCCTCCTTATTATATTGTTAGGGCATTTCTGTGCATGCTTTATTATTAGTACAATATTAATGCAAGTATTAATATATGATATAATATCAATTTGAGTGGAAGCCTTTTTAGGATAGATTTATAATCAGTTGGTATATATATTTTATGATTAAATTTGAATTATATTAATCAGTATTTTATAAGTGTGATACTGGCCGGTATCTTTATGTTTGTATTTATATTTTTGTGATTATCTTTATATATATAAAAAAGTTAAAACCAAAGTGGGAAGCGCAGTCTCATTCTGTTTGCATATTCTCTTTGGAGGGGTTGGGATCATCCCTCAGAGTTCAGCTGCTTTCACTTTGGTGAGTGACAGCGCCAGGTGCAAATCCATATTTCAGTTCTCTTTAATATCTTTGTTGGTGACATTGCAGATGGTATTGAAGTATTGATATGCCTTTTTGCAGATGATACAAAGATATGCAACAGGGTAGACACACTGGGAGGGGTAAAACAAATCATTGATGACCTAGGTAGGCTTCAGAAATGGGCAAGAACGTGGCAACTACAGTTTAATGCAAAAAAATGCAAAATCATGCACTTGGGTCTCAAAAACCCAAAGTCTAAATAGTATTAAGGGTACTATAATGGAAACTACCGAAGAGGAAAGGGATTTAGGAGTCACTATTTCAAGTGACTTAAAGGCAGGAAAGCAATGCAACAAAGCAATGAGGAAGGCAAGTCAGATACTTGGTTGCATAGGGAAAATAATCAGTAGTAGGAAAAAAGAAGTAATAATGCCACTGTATACTGTAGGTCATTGATACGGCCTCATCTAAAATACTGTGTCCAATTCTGGAGACCATATCTCCAGAAGGATATAAATACGTTAGAGAGTGTACAAAGAAGGAAAACTAAAATGGTGCATGGCCTATATCACAAAACTTACCCGGAAAGGATAAAAGATTTTAACATGTATAGTTTGGAGCAGAGAAGGGAAAGGGTGGACATGATAGAAACTTTCAAATACACCAAGGGTTTTAACAAACTTCAGGAGTGAAACATACACTGAAACTGGAAGGAGACAGGTTCAGGGGAAATTTAAGGGAAAAATAATTCAGAGAAAGGGTAGTGTATAAGTGGAATAGCCTCCCATCAGAGGTGGTAGAGGTTAAGACTGTAGAGCAATTTAAACATTCTTGGGATAGGCATATGACTATCCTTACAAATAATTAAGGTTCAAAAAGAGTTAAGATTACCTAAAGGATAAAAAAAGGTGCAGACTAGATGGGCCAAGTGGTTCTTATCTACAATCAAATTCTATGTTTCTTTGTAACTTAAAGTGCAGCTTACAAGAAACAGGAGGGCTAGGTTTAGGCTTTGGGGTGGTGGGGGGAGGGTTAGGTGCCACTGGGAAGGGTTAGGGTGAGGCTGCAGGGGGGAGGAGGGTTAGGTTTAGGCTGCGGGAAGGGTGGGGGGGGCAGGGTTAGGGGGCCAAGAGGTTAAGGTAAGTGCATTTAGCTTCCCCTGTCAGTATACTGAACATCGGGATGCCCGCGATCTGTATTCTGACCGCTGGCAAATCATATCCAACCCAAAAAAACAGCAGTACTACAGTTTTCACAGCATACAGATACTGCTCCTCACTTACTGCTGCTCTTCCTGGGGGCCGGCGACATCACCATTGCACGGCCTCAGCACCAGGTTCACTACTGGGATCAGTGTCTGCAAATCATGGTGCTTAGTGACTGCATCAGTATGGGTTGGGGCTGTCTAAGTGGAGTGCGTGTGCATGCCTATACAAGAATGCAGGGATGAATTAGGGCACAGGATGCCCTGGGGTTGGAATCGGTTGCTGCAATCTCTATTTGCTGGGCACCTGTTTTGATGTATGTTGTTAGCAGTGCACCTGGCATGACTGGGTACACACTTAAAATACTTCTCTGCCAACCCGCCATCACTGGCATTGGGTGAGATGCAGGGCTGACTTGATATGTCTGTGACACACCCACCAACTCGCTACCAATATAGTAAAAAAGACAAGGTGGGAGCGTTGGAAGAGTATATTAGATAATACATTTTTATTAAAATTATGTGGCCTGAAAACAGTTACTATATTGTTTTCTGGGACAAGGCCCTCCCATTCTGGTGAGCAGCTTCTAGAGTATATTATGGTTGGTTGTTTTTTCAGGAGTGCCAGTGTCTACATCTTTTTTGTTGCTACCAATATATAGTTCATTGCTCAATGAGTGATATATCTTTCTAGTGTATACACACCCTTACAGCGCAGAGGAGGTGGGACAGCAGCATGGAGGAGGAGCTGGCATCAATGAGTGAGGGGAGAGTGGCGGCTGTGCCTGCAACATCTTCTGGACTGACAGGCAACTGCTATAGCCTGGTAGGGTATAGGAGGATGGGCCCTACCCTCATATCACCACCTGGCTCTGATCCTGGCTGGTTCAGAGCTTGGCCTGAGAAGCGGAGCCATCCTTCCTGTGCCTGCCAGTGCTCACAGTTCCTTCTCTCTACCTGCCATTCTACTTCCATTCTTCTAGAAAGTAGGTACTACTGTGTGGCATAATGTGTAAGGGGCATTAATGTGTATAAGGGTCACTAGTACTGTGAGGCATTATGTGTATAAGGCCACTACTGTGTGTCATAAGGGACACTACTGATAGTGTAACATGTCTAAGGAGCACTACTGTGTAGCATAATGTGAATAAAGGGCACTACTGTGTGGTATAATGTGCAAAAGGGGTACTACTGTGTGACATAATGTGTTATAGGGGCACTACTACTGTGTGGCATTATGTGTATAAGGGGCACAACTGTGTGGCATGTTATGAGGGGCTATACTGTGTGGTGTAACATGTATAAGGGGTACCACTGTGTGGCATAATGTGAATAGGGGGCACTACTGTGTGGTGTAATGTGCATAAGGGGTACTATTGTGTGGCATAATGTGTTATAAGGGACATTAATACTGTATGGCATAACATGAATAAGTGGCACTACTGTGTGACATAATGTGTATAAGGGGTACTACTATTTGGCATAATGTGAAGAAGGAGCTCTTTTGTGTGGAATAACTTGTTATAAGGGGCACTACTCTTATGTGGCACAATGTTTTATAAGGAACACTACTGTGTAGCATCACCAGGGGTGCCAATGCTCTCTCTGGCACAGGGCACCAAAATGTGTAGTTACAGTTCTACAAGAAAGTATAATCAGCATTGGAAGGCGCAGCCTCTGTTTCAGGCACTGGTCAAATCACACAGCCTGAACTGTAATGATGTATGAAATTTCCTACAAACCTGGAATAATATGTACTTTAAAGGGAGATTTGTTTCACTCTATTTCATTCTATTTGTGGCCAACATTCAGCATAGATCGCTTGTGCGATTTCTTGTGCAGTGTCCCAATTACCGGGAAACTGTGCGGGCGCAAGACTACTGCTCATGTGCAGCGTGGGACCTGCATGTGTCTTGCATTTTTGCAACAACCTCTGCCTGATTGATAGGCAGAGGTGTTTGGAGGCGGGGGAAGGAGACAGCGTTTCCAGAAATTGGGGTTTGTCGCCCCCGCTTTCCGGGAGTGTCGAGGCCAAGGTCTGTGTCTCAGATGCAGATTTCTTGGCCTCGCAAGGGGGGTCATTCCGAGTTGATCGCTCGCTGCCATTTTTTGCAGCGCAGTGAACAGGTTACTACTGCGCCTGCGTATGCACCGCAATGTGCAGGCGCGTCGTATGGGTACAAAGCGTATCATTGCTGGGCGATGGATTTAACAAAGAATCAATTCGCACAGCCGATCGCAAGGAGATTGACCGGTAGAGGGCATTTGCGGGTGGCAACTGACCGTTTTCAGGGAGTGTTTGGAAAAACACAGGGCGGGTGTCTGACGTCAATTCCGGAACCAAAAAGACTGTAGTGATCGCAAGGGCTGAGCAAGTCCAGAGCTACTCAGAAACTGCAAAAAACTTTTTCGTCCCGCTGGGCTTTACACGCGTTCGCACACTTGCAAAGCGAAAACACACTCCCCCGTGGGCGGCGACTATGCGTTAGCACGGCTGCTAAAAGTATCTGGCGAGCGATCAACTCGGAATGACCCCCAAGGCCCCCTGCAAAGCCCAGCCTGAGGCTTACTCATCTGGCAGTGTGCGGGGAATATCGGTCGTGATGTCAATCTCAGGCTGCGACACAATCGCAGCGCTAGGATCGCAAATGCAGCAAGAAGGTGTTTTACACTTTCTACTGCATTTGCATTAGTATGGATCGCATTTGCAATGCTGCTTGCGAGCCGCTTTACAAATGGGATCCATGCTGTGTTTGCAGCCTTAGCATGTCTTCATTGTATTTCTATTTTAGCCTCAGGGGCATAACTTCCAGAGGCAATGAAGGCGCTTTCCTCCAGGCTTCAAGCCCTGAATGTACAGCAGCACCTTTGTTGTTCACAACAGGATTTAAGTGTGACCGTTGCTCTTCCAACGGAGCTCTACGGCGCACCCGCTGCTGCTGCATAGATAATCAGCTCTGTCCCAGGAGCCCTGCTAACACCTGCAATAGAGGACAGGACAGCCCCTGCTTGATACTGCTCAGCCTGCGCTGCAGCAAGCGATGGTGCACCGGCCGCTGCTGGACTGTGAGATGAGACCCACCAGTGAACACCGATTCTGCATGCTGCAAAAAGCTGAATCACAGAGTACTGGAGTTGGAGCCCTGCCAATTCACTGCAGGCTCCGGTCCCTGTAGACCGGCTGAGAGCGCTATCTATATAATTATGTAAATCATGTGTGTTTATGTAAACCAACACACACCATGTTTATTTTCTATTTTTCTTAGGGGACACACACCAAACTCCAACTTGCCTCCAGGCGACTGGGATGAACTTAGGCCCCTGTTTGGCCTGTTACTCGCCCGACTTCTCTATTATAATAATAATAATAATAATAATAATAATAATAATAATAATAATAATAATATTTGTACTCTTTTGTGCTTTAGTACAAGATTATACATACAGAGAATTCCGTCTCACTCAGGAATCTGGCTTTACAAGAAATATTTCCTTTTTATTGAATCGCAGAAAGTGCAGGAGTAATATAAGCAGCAGTCTTGTTTGCCAGTTTACTTTAAATATTACTTAATCTGCACTAGTAAATAATAACCTAAATTTTTTACCTATTCAACAACATATAGATACTATTAGTGGCGGCTCCAGAGATAGGGCAGCAGCACAATTCAGATAGAGGAGCCACCACTGGACACAAGGTATCAACAGACATCAGACATAGCAGCATATTATATAAATATCCCCATGTGCACTTACAGTTATTGGTAACACCTCTTTAAAATCAACATCCATATACTGGGTACACACCTGAAAAATATATCTGCAGACAGCTCATAGTGCTGACCAAGCGTCTGATTTATTAAGCTATACACATTTACCAATCATCTGCTCGATATATCTGGGAAGACATCACAAGTGGGCGGGCATTTACATTTGCCCACCCAGTTGTGATGTCACTGTTGGCAACTCTTACAGCTGCCTAATGTGCCGGTAGGTGCATACACATGATGAAATGATATAGTATGTATCTGCTAGATAGATCGTAATTGGCTGTGCAGCAGGGCCAATCAGATATGTCTGTGAATTACATATCTTCTGTACACACAGATGCACTATGCAATATGTTGTTCAGCACCTGAATGGATGATATATTGCATAGTGTGTACCCATCAAAAACCAAGTTATCATATAGCTTCAAATTGATTGATTTAAAAAAAATAAACATTTAAACCTTCCTTACATACTAAACCTAATTGCTGCATCAAATGTATATTCTCATCTTACAGTGCTGTCCTTTTCCTCTATAAACAGTCATATTTCAAGACCCTCATTACACCCATTCCTGAAAGCCCTGGCATCTCTAAGCCAATTTTAACTCCCTCCTCTTCTTATCCCATTCTCACTCTCTGTCCTTGACTTTGCCACCCACTTAACTTCTAAACTTGACTCAATACTTCAAGACACCACATACCACCAAACTCTCAAAACCCCACCATCTACTGTCCCAGGCTACCATTCATCTTACCACCTCTGACTTCTTTTTCTCCTGTATCTGGAGATGAAGTTAAGGCCCTCATCTAGTTCCCCCCCCACCCCAACTTCCACACTTGACCCTATACCCTCCCACCTACTTTACTTCCTCTCTCTTTCTGTCTATTCCCATCTTGCCCACTCCTTCAATATATCTCCCTAATCAGGCACTGTTCCGCTGGCTTAAGCATACCCTTGTCTCCCTCAATCTTAAAAAAACCCTTCTCTTAAGCCTAACAACACTCTTTCCAATTACCATCCAATCTCTCTCTTCTCCCTTTTGCCTTCAAACTCCTTGAGTATTTTGCCTACAACCTCCTTACTGTCTTTCTTTCCTCCCACTCCCTGTTTGACCCATTTCAGTCTGGCTTCTGTTCTCTACACTCCACTGAAACTGCCATCACAAAAATCAGCAATAGTCTCCGTGCTGCCAAATCCAAGGGCCACTACCCTTTGCTCATTCTCCTCGACCTCTCTGTTAGCTTTTGACACTGTGGACCACCCTCTCCTCTTACAAATCCTTCACTCCCTTGGTCTACATGATACTATCCTCTCCTGGCTGTCATCCTATCTCTCTGATTCCTGTTCCTTCTCTGTCTCCACTCATGACTCTACTTCCCTCTTCCACTAACAGTAGGTGTCCCTCAAGACTCTATTCTTGGACTTCTCCTATTTTCCCTCTATGTGTCCTCTTTAGATGAGCTCATCAGCTATTTTGACCTCTAATATCATATCTATGAAAATTATACTCAGAGCTATCTTCCTCCCATGACCTGTCCCTGCTTGTATTTCCAATTGTCTCTCTGCTATCTCTTCCTGGATGTCGAAGTGCTCGCTTAAACTTAACATGTTTAAGACTGAGCTGATCATCTTCCTAGCCTTCCACATAACCTCACTTCCCACAATCTCATTATCTATTGACAACACAGCTATCTCCTCTAGCCCCCAATTGCATAGCTTTCGTGTTAACCTTGACTCCTTCAAATGCTTCAAACCACACATTCAGTACCTTTCGCGGCCCTGCCATTTCCATCTCAAAAATATTTTGAGGCTCAGACCCTTTCTCACCCTGGATGCTACTAAGATCCTCATCCACTCACTAGTCATCTCCAGATTGGACTATCGTTACCTCCTCCTATCTGGCCTCCCTGACTCCCACCTCTCTCCATTCCAATCTATCCTCAACGATGCTTTCCGGGTCATCTTCCTATCCAAACTGTCACTGACCTGGGTTGGGAGTGTTGAGAACTCGGGGGTTCTTGCGATGATCGGGAAGAGGAACCACAGCTGGGCTGGAGCAGGGATGGCCGGATGTAGGTTTTCCTCATGCAGAACTTAGCCGTTGTAACCAACGTGTAATGCTAAAGAATTAGTTGTGGCCAAGACTTGGGGGCGATGCTGAAGCACACAGAAGAATGAAGAACTTGTGAGCGATGTTGAAGAAATGAATGAAGATTTGAGAACGATGTTGAAGCACACAGAAGAATGAAGAACTTGTAAGCGATGCTGAAGAGATGAATGAAGATTTGAGAACGATGTTGAAGCACACAGAAGAATGAAAAACTTGTAAGTGATGCTGAAGCGATGAATGAAGATTTGAGAACAATGTTGAAGCACACAGAAGAATGAAGAACTTGTAAGCGATGCTGAAGAGATGAATGAAGATTTGAGAATGATGTTGAAGCACACAGAAGAATGAAGAACTTGTGAGCGATGCTGAAGCGATGAATGAAGATTTGAGAACGATGTTGAAGCACACAGAAGAATGAAGAACTTGTGAGTGATGCTGAAGAAATAAATGAGGATTTGAGATTCAGTGTAACTCTGGAAGTTTGGGAGGCGTTCCACTTAGGGATACCCTGTAATACTGGAAGCACAGGAGGTGTCCCTCTGAGAGATTTATTTATTTTATTTATTATTTATTTATTAGCAGTTTCTTATATAGCGCAGCATATTCCGTTGCGCTTTACAATTAGAACAACAATTATAGAACAAAACTGGGCAAAGACAGACAGACAGAGGTAGGAAGGCCCTGCTCGCAAGCTTACAATCTATAGGGAAATAGGCATTGATACACAAGGATAGATGCTACCTGTCACATAATGGTTCCCCAGGTTGCTAGGTTCTTAATGGGTTGTATATGATATGATCACCCAGCAATGTTGGAAGACAAAATGTGAGTTTATGTGGACTGTACAGAGGGGATGTAACTTGGTAGGGAAGCTGTGAAGGTTATGTGTGTGGGTCTGAAATTTGGTAGGCTTGTCTGAAGAGATGAGTTTTCAGAGAACGTTTAAAGGTTTGGAGACTAGAGGAGAGTCTTATTGTGCGTGGGAGTGCATTCCACAGAGTGGGTGAAGCCCGGGTAAAGTCCTGTAATTTTGAGTGGGAACAGGTAATACATGTGGATGAGAGACGCAGATCTTGTGCAGAGCGGAGAGGTCTGGTAGGGAGATATTTTGAGATGAGTGAGGAGATGTATGATGGTGCAGTTTGGTTAATAGCCTTGTATGTAAGTAAAAGTATTTTATATTTGACACGGTAGAATATCGGTAACCAATGGAGGGACTGACAGAGCGGATCAGCAGATGAAGAACGTCTGGCGAGGAAGATTAGCCTCGCAGCTGCATTTAAAATGGATTGAAGTGGTGATAGCCTATGTTTGGGAAGACCAGTAAGGAGACTATTACAATAATCAATGCGGGAGATGATGAGTGCATGGATTAGAGTTTTTGCAGTGTCTTGTGTAAGATAAGGGCGTATTTTGGATATGTTTTTAAGGTGCATGTAACATGATTTAGAGACAGATTGAATGTGTGGAACAAAGGACAGTTCAGAGTCAAGGGTGACACCTAGGCAACGAGCTTGTGGGGTGGGGTGGATAGTTGCATTGTCAACAGTTATAGAGATATCAGGTTGGTAACTACTCTTAGCTGGTGGGAAAATAATTAATTCGGTTTTGTAAATGTTGAGTTTAAGGTGGCGAGATGACATCCAAGATGAAATGGCAGACAGGCATCCAGTGACACGAGCCAATACTGGTGGTGACAAATCTGGGGAGGATAGGTAGATTTGAGTATCATCAGCATACAAATGATACTGAAATCCAAAGGAGCTGATTAGTTTACCAACAGAGGAGGTATAGATTGAGAAAAGCAGAGGACCTAAGACTGAGCCTTGCGGTACTCCAACTGATAGAGGTAGAGAAGAGGAGGTAGAATCAGAGAAGTGAACACTGAAAGAGCGATGAGAGAAACACTGTAACACTGGTAACGCAGAGAATGTGCCACTGAGTGAAACACTATAACGCTGGTAGCACAGGTAATGTCCCACTAAGTGATACACTGTAACGCTGGTAGCACAGGGAAGGTTTCACTGAGTGATACACTGTAACGCTGGTAGCACGGGGAAGGTTCCACTGAGTGATACACTGAAATGCTGGAACACAGGAGACGTTCAGCTTGAGAACACGCTGAACGCTGCTAGCACTGGTGATCATTGGAAAGACGATACTCAGGCGCCGGGGCTCTGTACGGCGTCTGCCTTTGAACTTCCCGCCTTCTCCCGATTGGCGGAAGGGGCCGATGATGTCACCCGCTCACCACGCTCTCGTGGATGCCGGGCGCAATGGCGGCGCCCCCACCCCGGGAACCCGTCGGAGGCAGCGCCAGCAAGACGCGATGACCCGGAGCCCACCGGGGGCAACGACTGCTGGGAGACCCAGTGTACCCGGAGCGGTAAGCGCGGCAGCCGCAGCGCCACGAGTGTGACACAAACATACTGCGTTTGCCTTCCCTTTGCTACAAGCCCTACACTGGATTCTCTTCTCTTTCAGAAACCAATTCAAGCTTTTCACAATCACAAAATACTCACCCAATCCTCTCACATATACTTCTCTGACCTTACCTCCCTTCACACTCCCACCCACCCTTTTCACTCCACAAATGAATCCCAATTCTCCTGCCATCTGATTACTTACTCCCTCACCAGCCTCCAAAATATTGCCCATGCTGCTCACCTGCTCTCCTTCTACCTATCAGACTCTCCTCTCTACAAATCTTAAAATGGGCTCTCAAGACCCACTTCTTTGTCAAAGCCATCCATTGCTCATCCTAACCCTCTGTCCCATACTCACTGTCTACCCCATCTGTGTCACCCCTGCCTGTCTGCTCATCCCTTTTAGAATGTAAGCTCTCATGAGCAGGGCCCTCTTCCCTCATATGCTTTTTCTTTCCCTTACTGACAGTATATTATCATCTACACCATACTCCCTACAACAGCACCTAACCCTTGGTTTCTGTCACCCTGATGCTTATTTGAGTGTTATGACCACTGATGCAGAAATGTTTATAACCATGTTATTCTACATTGTCTTGTACTGTAAAGCTGGGTACTTATTAGATGATATGCAAACAATGTGGTGGTCGCACCAAATTTCCCTTGAACTCGCAGACAAACAATATAGTGCATACATCCCATGCAGTTTTTTAAATTATGGTGCGATGGTGATATATCAGGTATATATGTAGATAGGGCTTGCATGCTAGATGATTTGCTCAAAATCGGTGATGATATTATCAGATTGACCTGCATGTTCGTCGGATGGGAAGAAGCGGTGTACGACTCAGGAGCGTACGATAGTTTGTACACACTGGGCGATGTGGACGATTTATCATTCCAATTCAGCTCAAAAAGACAAATCATTCAATAAATTGTCTGAATGTGTACCCAGCTGTAGTCACTGTTGTATTGTTCTACTCAATCGTTATGCACTTTGTTATGTGTTGCAGAACCCTTGTGGCATCATATAAATAATAATAATCATCATCAATCATCATCATCATCAATCATCATCATCATCATCATCATGTCAAAATGTTCTCTATTTTTAACAATTATATTTTTACATCACAAATCAAACGTACTTTATTTGTTAAATAATACGTTTTGTTAGTAAATGATTATTGTTTAGTTTAAATGAAGTGACTGTTTTAATCTGAATAAGTTGTTAGTTTTGCAGTGAGAGTAGGTGCACAGGTATTTACTGGGTGTCAATTGGTCAATGACATGACATTTGCAATTGTAAATATAAAAAGCAATCAGTGTAAGAAAGGAAAGCCATGTAGACATAGCAAAGACACAGTTAATATCTTCCTGTTATACTTTAATATGAGAGTAGTTTTTTAGGAATTTTACTACTGTAGTGGTTGATGATATTTCAAGTAGCAGATGGTGTTGTAACATTGCGCATATGATTTGGTACTGACAATAAAGCAATGACATATGAAACTAGCAGAGGCGTAACTAGAACTGTGTGGGCCCCATAGCAAAATTTTTAAAGCCCCCACCCGCCCACTTCTAGAGAGTCACCTCTACCAACAGCATTTTCCTGGAGTGGACATACCTTCTAGCTGGGACCACCTCCCAATGGGTGGGATGTACTAAAAGAGAAAATGCAGCCAAAAAAACAGAAATTTGCAGTTTTTCAGACATTTCCCATATGTACTAAGCCCCGGAATGCATGGATGCGGTGTGTAACGCCAGCTCTCGCTGGCATTATCCTATAGAAGCCTAGCGGCTTCATTCCGCATTTCCCCCAGCATATCCCACAGCCGCCGCGTCACATAGGGGCACCCGGGTCCTAAATCTGGAAGTCCCGACATCGCAAAGGGCGAGCTATCCTTTGCTATACTAATTGCATATTTAAGTATGGGAGACTCAACCTGTAATATATCTTACTTTTTGACAAAATGGTGGTAAAATGGCCCTAGCTCCATGGCATTAAAAGCCTAGATTGAGAGTACGTAGCAGCCTGTTTTTCACATACAGTAGATTTGGCGTCTCATTTAATTTCTGTAACACTAACTTACATTAAATGACAGCAATTAAACTATGGCAAAACCTTAACAGCACAGCACGTCAGTTAGTTTTCCTGTCTTTTGTTGCTAATTTAAATACAATTTGTAATCTAATCAGGAGAACAAAAGTTAAGACATTTTAGTTTATTATAGACTGCAGAATTTTCAGGAAAACAAAATGAATGTACATCATTTAAATCTGACAGCATTAAGGACAATGTTTAGTTTTAAGCAGTTAAATCAATTCCTGTGAGATTTAACCTTGGCTTCGAATGCTGGAATAATAACTTTCATTTGTGTTGCAGCTATGAATTTTCATTCCATTTTGCTAGCCGCAATAAATTATTTAGCAATTGACGGTATTCTGTGAATCTGTTTGTTGTGATCTGCCTCAGATTTGCACGTAAAGCAGCGTAATACAATTGTCTTTTACAAGAAAGAGAATTTGGATGAGAATTTAATTGTTGGTGAAGGGTGCGAATTGCTGCTGCTGCAGCGTTTAAGTGCCGGTTACAACACCCTGTCTCGCACCATTCACCCAGCCGATTTGCAAGAAATGCTCACTACCCTATGGGGTAGCGAACACTTTTGTGCAAAATCCCACTGCTATAAAGTGAGGCGGGTGCCACACAGATTCGGTCGGGCGAACAATTTAACAGCAATCTAATTCTTCCATTGGTATCATGCAAAGTCTGCAAGCATTCCTACTTATGTGTGCATGTGCCGAATTCAGACGTATGGTAATTTGAGTGTGTACAATATGTTAACATATATTTATCTAAATATGTATTTAAATAATTCAATATTTAATCAAAGTTTGAAGTGTAATTTCTTGCATCATATATATCAAATATGAAGATATGATATTATCAGTATTTGCAATCAGAATATTTGTGCATATTGTATTAAAGGGCCTAATTCAGACCTGATTGCAAAAGCAAAATCTTTCTCTTATGAGCAAAACCATGGGGGTCATTCCGAGTTGATCGCTATCTTTTTCGTTCGCACAGCATATGCGCAAAAATGCGAATATGTTGCACAATAGCGAATATCCGCCCCCAACGTATTTTTGCAATTTCGTACGCAGTAGTACACAAAGTAGGCATATACCAAATGACATCGCACTAATGCGAACCCATTGTATTCCCACAAACCTCATCGTAAAAATCCTAACTTCTCGTAGATTTACACATTGCTCTTAAAATTGCACACGCTTTTGCTAAAATACGCACAGCAATGTTTTTTTTTTTTTAAAGATAAATTACTGCTTTCAGTTCAAACTACACAAGCCATCCTCAATTACGATTCCAATTACTGTAATGATTGATAATGGTCATGACCAATTAAGTGTTCAAAGAATACCTGAAGCACACTTTGTAGGCATAATTGGCCCTCAACATTTAAATGTTTTAAATAAAAATATAGATGTGGTAAATTTGCCTGCTCTAATGTTGTTGTTTTTTTTTGTGTAGAGGTGTAGTTTGTGAATAAAGGTGTTTACATGTTTTTGTAAACAATAACCTCCTAACTTTATTTTTGTTTTTTGTTTTAATTTTGAAATAACATTCTTAAGTTAGATGTGTGAAATGTTTAAGTTAACCAATTTCTGCTAGCCAATCTGATGTTCCTTTATTGCATAAATAAACACAACACCCGCTTAACTTGAAAAAAAATATTTATTTTTGTTTTAATTTTTTTCATTAATTAACTGTTTAAAAAAAAAAAAAAAAAATATTATGCAAACTTTTCTAACTGTGAAACATTATTTAGCAAGGCTTGAAGGTTGTGGCGCATGCTGGCCAGAATGCCCGCAAAACTTGTGGGATCTCCAACCGCAACATCTGAAATGAAGAGGCAAAATAAACATTATTAAATTCCTCACATTACCTATTATACAAACAAGGTACAAAGCACACTTTAATGCAGGCATGTCCAAACTGCGGCCCTCCAGCTGTTGGGAAACTACATATACCAGCATGCCTTGACGCAGTTTTGCTGTCAGAGAATGCTAAAGCTGTGTCTGGCCATGCTGGGATGTGTAGTTTGTCAACAGCTGGAGGGCCGCAGTTTGGACAGGCCTGCTTTAATGGCAAAGTGACTACATCATGGATGTTTTAATGAGAAAACAGTATCTGAACAACACACAAGCCTGCTCAGCAAGGTTTTTTTTTTAAACAAAGTGTATGACACCATGGGGTACATACAGTAATATGGAAGTTATATTTTAGATGGAACGTTACCCATAGCAACCAATCAAATTCCACATATTATCTTGTAGAAGGTGCTAAATAAATGAAAAATATAATCTGATTGGTTGCTATGGGCAACATCCCAACTTAAATAGAAATGCCATCTTAGTAAATGTAACCTCATGCAGGGATTCATTCACATCTGGAGTGAAGCAGATTTTTTGTTTTTGTGGTTGGCCATGCATCATCACACTGCATATCAACATCTTCAGAAGGACCACATATCCTAGCAGGCCCACACTCCCTGAAAGCCTGCCTTACTACATAAGGTCAAACAGGTTTTTTAAATGTGTATTGTAAAATTTTTGGAGTGTAACTTTCACAACACTGTGTCCTTAGCCTGGCTAACAAAGTGAAGCATGCGAGTTCAATGTGCAAATATTGGAATACCCAGGCACAAGTGTAAAAGTCAAACAACATACTAAACTCCACTCAGGTATAACTGTTTTGCTGATAATGTCGCACATATAAACCCTGTTGTCCATGCAACCCTGTCAACATAATGAGTGTCGACCTAGAGTGCTCATCCTAAACATTGCAGACGTAGACACTGTACATCTAATGATCCTCACACAAATGTAAATCCAACATCCATACCATGATGAAGAAGTACAAAATTTGACCTTGGAAAAAAATTGGCCCCACTACAACACTGCATTTATTTGAATGTGAAGTTAAATTAGGTAACAATGTGTGTGAACTTACTCTCCTCTGCCACTTGTTCACCTCCCTCAAGTCGCTTCGGGGCCTTTGCTGCCCATTCAGATTGTGGGGAAGGAGTCTGGATGGGGGAAGGAGTCTGGATTGTGGAAAGAGGATAGAAGGGGGATCTGGTTACAGAGGGTGGGTCAGATTGAGAGGGGGAGGGTGGCGGAGAGGTGGGTTGGGCCACAGAGGGGTGCAGAGAGGTGGGTTGGGCCACAGAGGGGGAGGGGGGCAGAGAGGGGGATTGGGAAAGAGAGGGGGAGGTGGGCGGAGAGGTGGTTTGGGCTACAGAGGGGGAGGGGGACAGAGAGGGGTTTGGGTAAAGAGAGGGGGAGGGTGGTGGAAAGGGGGATTGGACCACAGAAGGGGAGTGGGCCGGAGAAGTGGATTGTGAAAGAGAGGGGCAGTGGGGCTGAGAAGGGGATTGGGAAAGAGGATGAGGGGGGCGGAGAGGGGGATTGGGCCACAGAAGGGGAGGGGGCCGGAGATGTGGATTGTGAAAGAGAGGGGGAGTGGGGCTGAGAAGGGGATTGGGAAAGAGAGGGGGAGGGGGGTGGAGAGGGGGATTGGGCCACAGAAGGGGAGGGGGGCGGAGAAGGGGATTGGCCTGGGCTGCCACTTTGCCGCCTTCCATCCGCGGTTTACCGTTGTGCTTGCCCTAGAATGAAATATGTAATATTTAGGTTGTGGCTTAAAAAATAATACCATCAGCATTTAAAAATTACATTGTTCTGTCCCATGTTAAAGACACAGAGGAAGTTATTTGGTTCAGTCGACAGCCTGTGTAGCAACTCGCTACAACAACATGAACTTTTTCAGAAGCACTTTGCTACACAGTCAGTACTGCTTGCCATAACCACACACACTGTGTAAACTTGTCATGTTTGTTCTACAATAGTATAATTACAGTCTGCTAATTTTCTCACTATATAACTTCTTAGTGAAAATGTGCAGTATTTACATTTAAAGTTTCTGCTAATAATCTCAGTATAATACACATATTTAATGTAATATGTGAAACTTACTGCGTCTACGTCTACAGCGGATTTGTTGGCGCAATTCCGCCAACAGGTCCGGCGTGCGACGTCGGAGGTCGCTCCAGCGCCTTTCCAGCTGGATTATACTCCTTCTGGTCCGGGTGCGTGTGCACTGCGCGCACGCACCCGGACCAGAAGGAGTATAATCTGGTCCGTGTAGGCCTCGCGCTTTTCCCTATTTGGTATAAAGGGCCCTGCGCGGCCTACGCGTCGGTCCATTACCGAGACCAACACGCGGTGAGAATGCAGTTGCGCACATGGTGCCAATGGCGTTTTCCATACATGGGCATATATTTATAGTGTGTGGTGCCATTTGATTGGTTGTAAATTTATGGTGTCATCTGTAATAAACTTTATTGATATGTGTGCATTAATGTGAAGGACAGTGGGTACAGTTCGCATTAGCGGAAATTCGCACCCGCGGAAGAAAAAAAAAACACACACACTCACTCACTCACATACACACACACTTATTGAAAAGTAATTGTTACAATCTGTGTACTCACCACATTTTGCATGAACATTCAGCTGCACAAAGTCACAAAGTTTTTGACATTTATGATAATATGTTGTGTCATTTTTAATGTAAACAGATGCACAAGCCAAACAAAAACAAAAAATACAAATTATGGTTATTAACACAATTAACCCAAATAGAATTAATTATAAATTACAAGAAAAAAACCCATTGTCAACAACAATATTACACAAAAAAACATGATAAGGAGAACATTACAGACTAGTTATGTATTGAAACAATAATATAGACTCACAAAACAAAACCAACACACTCTGAACTTTACCAAGCTACCTAAATTACATCAGTCCAAAATTATTAAACAAATGCAGAGAGTTTTTGGAAACAAAACTAAAGATAAAAAATAACTACCTGAAATAATACCGGACAATTCTAGCCCTTACTGCATTCCCCCGGTGGGACACACTCCCCCCACTCCGGCCAACCCCTGGCTCCTCATCCGGCAATTCCTCCGTTTGGGGAAGCTCTACGCGACTCCTTACAGCGATGTTATGTAGGATAGCGCACAGGACCACAATTTTACTTACCATCTCCGGCGAATACATGATGTTGCCACCAGTGCGGTGGTGCACATGAAAACACCCTTTAAGAACACCAATCGTGCGCTCCACCAGCTGTCTAGTGGCAGTAAGCGCGGAGTTAAATGCCGTCTGTGGTCCTGGCCTGGGTTTACTGTAAGGAGTCATGAGTCAGGGGGTGCAAGGATGTCCACGGTCTCCTGTTTGATAAGATGAAAATAGAAAAAGGAAAAATAAAACATTAAATAATGTAATAGCAAAAATATGACTGCTCAAATCATGAAAAAGACCAAACTCACCCAATAGCCACATGTCTTGGCCTTCCATCATTCTTAATCTCTGCCATATCCCTGATTGTCAAATGACATGGGCATCATGGGAGTTCCCAGGGAACTTAGCATTCAGGGACAGGATCTGGAGGGATGGTCCACAAACAACCATTACATTCAGAGAATGAAACAGTTTCCTGTTTCTATAAATTTCTTCATTATGTCTTGGCGCAACAATAGCTACATGTGTCCCATCTACAACCCCAATAACGTGTGGGAAGCGACTTCCACCATCCTGAAATTGCCGCTTCACCACAGCCAGGGCACCAACATCCAAAGGCAGTGCGATAAATTGCTTCACTCGCTTTAGGAAAGCTTGGCTGACACGCCGCAGGACCTTACTGAACTGGCCCTGCGACATGCCAACCAGATCTCCTACCACATGCTGGTACGAACCAGTGGCCACAAAATGTAACACAGCAAGGAATTGTGTCAATGCTGTAATTGCTGTAGAATACCTAATGGATTGTTCTAGATCATGCTCTATTATGGAGAGAGTGTCTAGGATTAGATGAGGTGGCAGTCTGTATCTGCGCAACACTACATTATCAGGCATCCCAAAAAGGAGGACACAGGTAGAGAAAATTGGTGGCCTAGCACACCTCCGTTGCCTTGGAGGATGAGGAGCCGGTTGGGGTTGGAGGGCTTGCGGCGGTTGGGGTGGGAGTGGTTCCGTGGGTTGTGGTGGGAGGGCTTCAGCTGCCACATGAATGGACATCACCAACTTAAAATAAAGGTAAGAATCATTAAAAAACACCAACAAATAACAACACACATTGTAAACCAAAATATAATTCAAAGTGTATGGGTGTTCACTTACTGCAGGAGCGTACTCCATATCTTCAAGATAAAAATACGGAACAAAATCAAATAAATAAAAAAAAATACGCCACAGTTAGCTAAGTACCTACAACATAGGTTACCATCACAAATCAAAAACTTTTTGATATTTAAAACATACCCATATAATTACTGCAACAATATATTAAAAAAGTACTAAGTATGCTTTAAAAAAAAAATGCAAACATAAAAAAAAAAAATTACTTGATCCGAAAAGAAAGGATCCCTTTTTCGGAAACTGAAAATGAAACCTGGCCTACTTTGGCACTCAAAATGGAAATGCAAACACAAACAATAGAGACACCTACAAGAGAGAGAAATGGGCATTAAGAAATAAGATACACACTCGCAACAAACACACACCACGACACCCAGGGACAGGCAACTTACCTGCTCAGAAAAGAAAGGATCCCTTTTTTGGAAACTGAAAATGAAACCTGGCCTACTTTGGCACTCAAAATGGAAATGCAAACACAAACAATAGAGACACCTACAAGAGAGAGAAATGGGCAATAAGGAATAAGATACACACTCGCAATAAACACACACCATGACACCCAGGGACAGGCAACTTACCTGCTCAGAAAAGAAAGGATCCCTTTTTTGGAAACTGAAAATGAAAACTGGCCTACTTTGGCACTCAAAATGGAAATGCGAACACAAACAATAGAGACACCTACAAGAGAGAGAAATGGGCAATAAGAAATAAGATACACACTCGCAACAAACACACACCATGACACCCAGGGATAGGCAACTTACCTGCTCAGAAAAGAAAGGTGCACCTTTTTGTGAAAATTCAAATAAATCTGGCCTACTTTGGCAAACAAAATGGGACTGCAAAAACCAAGAAGAGAGACACCTACAAGAGAGAGAAATGGGCAATAAGAAATAAAATAACCACTCTCAACACTAGAATGGACACACTGTAAATTACAGGTAACAAAACTATTAGATAGTACATGTTAATAAATTTATAGCAAAAAATATTAACCACCAAACTAAGAATACCCATTTAAACCACTACAAAGGACCATTGCACACCCGTACATACTTGGTTTGTTAATATCCTAATGTCACGATCCGGGTATCTGGACGCCATTTCTTACCTATCAGATGCCTCCTAAGGCTGGCTCAGCGCTCCAGGACCGGATCCCATCTGTTATCCTGATGTGCACATTCCCGCATCCTCTCCTGTCTCTCTGGACGCAGTCACAGTAACGCCTTATACATCTGGCATGGCGTCTCCCGCGGCCTCCGCCGCCGTCCCTGAGCTTCTGCATTCAGAGTGGCGATTACGTCAGCCGCGGCCTCCGCTGTGTCCGCGTGGTCGGATGTGCATCTGTCAGCCTGTCGTCTCCTGTCTCCGGTGGCCGGCGCCGCCATTACTGTTTTCCAGACCACATGGATTACAATCCAAACTTCCCTCCAAGTGTCTGCATGGGCGCAGCCATCTTGGATTCTGTCAGCTGATCATTCCTACCAATCCGTTGTCAGTATTATTAATTTGCATAATTGCCTAGCCAATGCCTTCCTTGCTGCAGGTATAAATAGGTTGTGCCTGAGCAAGGAAGGCGTCAGTGCTTTGGTTGTCAAACCTAGTTCCAGTTTGTCTCTCTTCTGTGAATGTCTTCCAGGTTCCAGCTCCTGTCTCCAGACTTCTGCTATAGAGACCCGCACCAGCATTCCATCTGCGGTGTAGCCTGATTCTCCGATCCATTCTGGACTCACCTGTTTCCAGCTACAACATCACCTGCTTCCAGCTCAGCTTCCAGCAGTGTACAGCTTCTCTTAAAGGGCCGGTGTCCTTTCTGCAGTTTACCACTCTCCACCGGTATTATTATTTCTCCGCTCTCAAATTCTACATTTCATCTACATTGCATCGCTCTCAAGCTTTATTTATTATTTAACTGGTTCCAGCCAGTATCCACTCCGTGCCAACACCTGTCTGGTTCTAACCAGTACCCACAGCAGCATTTTATCTACAGCAGTCCAGCTTTCCCTGGAACACCAGCTGGTACGACCCTGGGCTTTCCTCATTGCTACAGTTGAGCCTGGTAAGGACTTTCCAACTTGCAGATAATAAGAACTGTCTCATACCACCAGAGCCCTGTGGCCCCTGCCACCCTGTAGTACCCAGGAACTGTATTATTATTTCTCTGCTGATTTTTATGTTACTTTTTACTGCTACTGTGATGCATGGAGTTTGTCATAAATAAATATCATTGACTTTTACTCAAGTTGTCGTGGTCACGCCTTCGGGCGGTTTCTCTTCATGTTACTTACATGTCCAGGGGTCTGATACAACCTCCCAGGTTCCGGTACATCTCAGCCCCTACAACTGAGGCTGCCTTCCGTCAGCTCAGGCCCTCAGTTGTGACAGTAAGCACTGACCAAATGAATCCAGCCGGAGACCAGGATCAAGCGGCCAGGCCGATGCAAGAACTGGCAGCCCGACTTGAACATCAGGAGGCTGCACAGGGCCACATCATCCGCTGTCTCCAGGATTTCTCTACTCGGCTGGATGGGATTCAGACAACTCTCCGTGGATCAGGCGCATCTGGGGCGTCAACCACAGTGACTCCAACTATAACCCCACCCACCTTACCCGTTTCTGCTCCACGTCTTCATCTTCCAACGCCAGCAAAATTTGACGGATCTCCAAGATTCTGCAGGGGATTTCTCAACCAGTGTGAGATTCAGTTTGAGCTACAACCTGGCAATTTTCCCAGTGACCGTACAAAAATTGCCTACATCATCTCACTTCTCAGTGGCTCAGCCCTTGACTGGGCATCACCGTTATGGGAGAGGTCCGACACCCTGCTATCTTCTTACACTGCATTCGTGTCAACATTCAGGCGCATCTTCGACGAGCCAGGCCGGGTAACTTCAGCTTCGTCTGAGATTCTCCGTTTACGCCAGGGATCACATACTATAGGACAATATCTTATACAGTTCCAGATCCTGGCATCTGAACTGGCATGGAACGACGAGGCCCTGTATGCTGCATTCTGGCATGGTTTATCCGAGCGTATTAAAGATGAGTTAGCTACCAGAGACTTACCCTCCAAGTTAGATGAGCTAATCTCACTTTGTACAAAAGTTGACTTACGTTTCAGAGAGAGAGCAACTGAGCGTGGAAGATCATCTGCTCCAAAATCTTCTGCTCCTCCTCCTCGCCAACTGTCACCAACTAAAGATGAACCCATGCAAATTGGCCGTTCCCGTTTAACTCCTGCTGAGCGCCGAAGACGTCTCTCTGAGTCTCTCTGTCTGTATTGTGCAGCCCCGTCTCACACTATTCATGCCTGTCCCGAACGTCCGGGAAAACTCCAAACCCTAGCTCGCCCAGGAGAGGGCCGGCTAGGAGTAATGATGTCCTCTCCATCTCCTCAAGATTGTAATCTCCCAGTCTCGCTTCAAGTTGCTCAACGTTATCAGAACGTCATTGCCCTCCTGGATTCCGGAGCAGCTGGGAACTTTATTACCGAAGCCTATGTTAAACGGTGGTCCCTACCCACCGAGAGACTTCCTTCCTCCTTTTCCTTAACTGCCGTGGATGGCAGTAAAATTTTTGATACAGTTATTGCTTTAAGGACTCTACCAGTTCGTCTGAGAGTGGGAGTTCTTCATTCCGAACTTATTTCACTTTTAGTGATTCCAAGAGCCACACATCCTGTGGTCCTGGGCCTTCCATGGCTCCGTCTTCACAATACTACAATTGATTGGACGACTACGCAAATCCTGGCATGGGGTCCCTCCTGTGCTGAGACATGTTTGTTTAAAGTGTTGCCTGTCTGTTCTTCCTCCCCCAGGTCGTCTGATGTTCCACCTCCTCCATATCAAGATTTCACGGATGTGTTCAGTAAAGCTTCTGCTGATATCCTTCCTCCTCATAGAGAATGGGACTGCCCGATTGATCTCGTTCCAGGGAAGGTTCCACCTCGAGGCCGAACTTATCCGTTGTCTCTGCCCGAGACGCATTCTATGGAGGAATACATTAAAGAGAACCTAGCAAAGGGGTTCATTCGACCTTCTTCTTCTCCAGCCGGCGCAGGCTTCTTTTTTGTAAAAAAGAAAGATGGTGGTCTGCGGCCGTGCATCGACTACAGAGGTTTGAACGACATTACCATCAAGAACCGCTATCCTTTACCCCTGATTACTGAGCTCTTTGACAGAGTTAGCGGAGCTACCATCTTTACAAAGCTGGACTTGAGAGGTGCATACAATCTCATCCGGATGCGTGAGGGTGACGAGTGGAAGACCGCATTTAACACCCGTGACGGACATTATGAGTACCTCGTCATGCCCTTCGGATTGAGCAATGCTCCAGCTGTCTTCCAGCATTTCGTCAATGAGATCTTCAGAGACATTCTATACCGTCATGTCGTGGTCTATCTAGATGATATCCTCATTTTTGCCAACAATTTAGAGGAACATCGTTTTTGGGTAAAGGAGGTTCTGTCCCGTCTCCGTGTCAATCATCTCTATTGCAAATTAGAGAAATGCGTCTTTGAAGTCAAGTCCATTCCGTTTCTAGGGTACATTGTGTCCGGTTCCGGACTAGAGATGGATCCTGAGAAACTACAAGCAATCCAGAATTGGCCGGTACCCTTAACCCTCAAAGGGGTCCAGAGGTTCTTAGGGTTCGCCAATTATTACCGAAAGTTTATACGAGACTTTTCCACCATTGTGGCGCCTATTACTGCTTTCACCAAGAAGGGTGCTAACCCGTCCAAGTGGTCTGAAGAAGCCATGCAAGCTTTTCATCTTTTAAAACAGAGGTTCATCTCTGCGCCTGTCCTGAAACAGCCTGACATCGACTCTCCTTTCATCCTAGTGGCGGATGCCTCCTCCGTTGGAGTAGGAGCGGTGTTATCTCAGAGGGCTAAAGATGGCCATTTACATCCTTGCAGTTTCTTCTCACGGAAGTTCTCCCCAGCGGAGCGCAACTATGCCATTGGCGACCAGGAGTTGCTAGCCATCAAGCTCGCTCTAGAGGAGTGGAGATATCTGTTGGAGGGAGCTTCTCATTCAATCACCATCCTTACAGACCACAAGAACCTTCTATATCTGAAAGGTGCACAATGTCTCAACCCTCGTCAGGCCAGATGGGCACTTTTCTTTTCCAGGTTCGACTTTAAACTCCAGTTCTGTCCGGGCTCTCAGAATCGCAAGGCCGATGCCCTTTCCCGCTCATGGGAGCAAGAAAATGAGTCAGAGTCTTCAGACAAGCATCCTATTATAAGTCTGTTGGCATTCTCCACGGTAGGGATGGACTCTACGCCCCCATCAGGGAAAAGTTTTGTGAAGCCGACACTAAGGAAGAAGCTCATGCATTGGGCCCATGCTTCCCGCTTTGCCGGACATACAGGTATCCAAAAAACCCTGGAGTTTATCTCTAGGTCCTATTGGTGGCCAACTCTGAAAAAGGACGTTTTGGAGTTTATTGCATCTTGCCCAAAGTGTGCTCAACATAAAGTATCCCGCCAGTCGCCTGCGGGGCAACTGGTTCCACTATCTGTTCCCCGTCGACCATGGACCCATTTGTCGATGGATTTTATTACAGATTTGCCCATGTGCAACAAGTTTAATACCATCTGGGTGGTAGTTGACCGGTTCACCAAGATGGCACACTTCATTCCTCTCACCGGTCTTCCGTCAGCTTCCAAGTTGGCTCAAGTATTCATACAAGAGATCTTTCGACTCCACGGTCTTCCAGAAGAAATTATCTCAGATCGAGGAGTTCAATTCACAGCCAAATTCTGGCGAAGTTTATGTCAAGCCCTCCAAGTCAAGCTAAAGTTTTCCACGGCTTACCATCCTCAGACCAATGGTCAAACTGAGAGGGTGAATCAGGACTTGGAGTCCTTCCTCCGCATCTATGTGTCCTCCTCTCAAGATGACTGGGTTCAATTACTTCCCTGGGCCGAGTTCTGGCATAACAACCAGTATCATTCTTCATCTTCTTCAACACCATTCTTCACCAACTTTGGATTCCACCCTAAAGTCCCTGAGTTCCAACCGCTTCCAGCAACTTCTGTTCCCGCAGTGGATATCACCTTGCATCAGTTTGCCAATATCTGGAAGAGCGTACGATCAGCTCTGCTCAAGGCATCGTTCAGGTACAAGAAGTTTGCGGATAAGAAGCGTCGAGCAGTTCCTGCTCTCAAGGTGGGTGATCGGGTATGGTTATCCACGAAGAATTTAAGGTTAAGAGTTCCCAGTATGAAGTTTGCACCTCGCTACATCGGTCCTTTTAAAATTGATCAAGTCATCAATCCTGTTGCTTACAGACTCCAGTTGCCTCCCTTCTTAAAGATACCCAGGACATTCCATGTTTCCCTGTTGAAACCGCTAATCTTGAATCGGTTTCATTCCTCACTTCCTCCAACTCCGAAAGTCCAAACTCAACGAGGCGTTGAGTATGAAGTAGCCAAGATCTTGGACTCACGTCACCGTTACGGTCAACTTCAGTATCTTATTGACTGGAAGGGTTATGGCCCTGAGGAACGTTCATGGACCAATGCTTCTGATGTCCATGCTCCTGCCTTGGTCCGGAGATTCCATTCCAAGTTTCCTCAAAAGCCAAAGAAGTGTCCTGGGGCCACTCCTAAAGGGGGGGTGCTGTCACGATCCGGGTATCTGGACGCCATTTCTTACCTATCAGATGCCTCCTAAGGCTGGCTCAGCGCTCCAGGACCGGATCCCATCTGTTATCCTGATGTGCACATTCCCGCATCCTCTCCTGTCTCTCTGGACGCAGTCACAGTAACGCCTTATACATCTGGCATGGCGTCTCCCGCGGCCTCCGCCGCCGTCCCTGAGCTTCTGCATTCAGAGTGGCGATTACGTCAGCCGCGGCCTCCGCTGTGTCCGCGTGGTCGGATGTGCATCTGTCAGCCTGGCGTCTCCTGTCTCCGGTGGCCGGCGCCGCCATTACTGTTTTCCAGACCACATGGATTACAATCCAAACTTTCCTCCAAGTGTCTGCATGGGCGCAGCCATCTTGGATTCTGTCAGCTGATCATTCCTACCAATCCGTTGTCAGTATTATTAATTTGCATAATTGCCTAGCCAATGCCTTCCTTGCTGCAGGTATAAATAGGTTGTGCCTGAGCAAGGAAGGCGTCAGTGCTTTGGTTGTCAAACCTAGTTCCAGTTTGTCTCTCTTCTGTGAATGTCTTCCAGGTTCAAGCTCCTGTCTCCAGACTTCTGCTATAGAGACCCGCACCAGCATTCCATCTGCGGTGTAGCCTGACTCTCCGATCCATTCTGGACTCACCTGTTTCCAGCTACAACATCACCTGCTTCCAGCTCAGCTTCCAGCAGTGTACAGCTTCTCTTAAAGGGCCGGTGTCCTTTCTGCAGTTTACCACTCTCCACCGGTATTATTATTTCTCCGCTCTCAAATTCTACATTTCATCTACATTGCATCGCTCTCAAGCTTTATTTATTATTTAACTGGTTCCAGCCAGTATCCACTCCGTGCCAACACCTGTCTGGTTCTAACCAGTACCCACAGCAGCATTTTATCTACAGCAGTCCAGCTTTCCCTGGAACACCAGCTGGTACGACCCTGGGCTTTCCTCATTGCTACAGTTGAGCCTGGTAAGGACTTTCCAACTTGCAGATAATAAGAACTGTCTCATACCACCAGAGCCCTGTGGCCCCTGCCACCCTGTAGTACCCAGGAACTGTATTATTATTTCTCTGCTGATTTTTATGTTACTTTTTACTGCTACTGTGATGCATGGAGTTTGTCATAAATAAATATCATTGACTTTTACTCAAGTTGTCGTGGTCACGCCTTCGGGCGGTTTCTCTTCATGTTACTTACATGTCCAGGGGTCTGATACAACCTCCCAGGTTCCGGTACATCTCAGCCCCTACAACTGAGGCTGCCTTCCGTCAGCTCAGGCCCTCAGTTGTGACACCTAATTTTTAAGAAAAATATTTAAAAAAATATGCTTTAAATACGCCCTCCACAACACAACAGTAACACATTTGCAAGCAAACCAACGCACATTTTTATGCTATGTACTGCAATAAAAACTCACTCTGAAATGTGAGAGGCAACACGTCCACCTTGCTTGTGTCTTCAAACAGCATTTAGCATCATACACCCACTCACACAGGCTGCAATCAAGGCTTTTAAATAGGCTGTACAACAATTACTGTAAGTATTAGCATAATTGACACCTGTGCAAATTACCGCACTGGAAAGCACACGCAGCTATAAATCGCTAGACACCTGTGCAAACACACATGCCACCAGCAACATGGCTACTCGTGAGCAGATGGCAGCAGAGATGGACCAGGTGCAGCAGCAGATGTCCGCTTTGACACATAGGCGCCTAGCGCTGCGGAGGCAGATGCTGGAAGCTGCAAGTGCGGATGTTGAAATTGCAGGACCCAGTACTGTACAAACTCCATCTTCTGATACCCAGGAGTTAGGAGTGAATCCCCTGCCAGACATAGATACTGGGGAAACTGAGGGAGATTCTGGCCTAGCATCTCAAACACAAAGTACACAAGCAGCTAGTGAAGAGGAAGCTGGTGAGGAGGGACAGAACGATAGCTCACAGGCTCCATCCAAAAAAAAAAAAAAGACAGCCCGCCTTCACTAAGAGGGAGTTACGTGTTTTGGTCACACAGGCCATGGAAAAAATTCATTGAGGCCCCAAAAACATGGGTGCTGCATCCAAAGATCGAATCTGGAGGGACATCACTGATTCTGTTAATGAAGTCTGCTCAATAGTCCGCACCTCACAGGAAGTTAGAAGACGGTAAGTGTATATTGACACACTATTTTCTGAGCCAAGTATTATTAAAAACTTAGCTAGATGTGATGTTGCCTATAGCAACCAAATACATAACATGTGTACTATCAATTAAAGCAGGTATTCATAACTTTTATGTCCCTTGCCCCTATTTTTAATCACATATGTAGTTGGGCCGACTTCAAATCCCGCCTGAAGGGCAAGAGGTCTGCGGAGTGGAATGCCCCGAGGGCAACAGGGGGAGGTCCAGCTGCCACTGTGGAGTACACAGATCTTGAGGAGATGGCGATGGACTGTGTGAGCTACGAGGAGGGGGTTGGGGTGTTTCATATGGACACGGACCTGCCTGAAATACTGAATGCACATGACTTGCCAGGTAAGTTTACACACATATTCCTAAACAACTAATTTAGTGGTTCCAAAAGTCTCATGGTTTTTTTTCTACTCTTTTTCCACTCATTCTTCTGTTTGCTTTGAACATAACACAGCACAGGTGGGTGAGCAGGTAGAGTCAGAGGAGGGTTATGTGGCTGAGGTGGGGGGACCTAGTGTCTCTGCCACTGTGGGACCAGATTCCATCCGTCCAGATTCCAACTGCCCCCCCCCCCTCCCAACCTTCTGCTATCCCGGACATCCTGTCTCAAATTGCCAGGTATGGTGAGAGCCTGAATGCTTTTCAGGACAGGATGATCCGGGAGGTAAGCCAGATACCTGTCCGGCTCACTGAGCACAGAAACAGTGTGGAGCAAGGTGTAGCTCACCTCTGCCAAGGTCTGGCAGAGATCAGGCAGGGCCATGTCGAAGTCAGAAAAATGTCTCTATGCACGTTGCCATATTTGCACCGCACACTGGTCCGTGCTGCGCGTGCGTGCGCTCTCCCGTGGAGGCGCATACCTGCAATAGCGTGCACTCGCAGGCGCGGTATGCGTATTTACGGTAGAGTTTACGTAGTCGTAGCGTGCGACCCATTCGTTACAACTGTTCACAATTAATGTAGTTTATAGATCATGGTCCCTTTGATAGATTCTGAAAGTTTGGTTAAAATAGAATGTCCCTGAGCTGAGGAATCCCTCTTTGCATCATACGAAGGGTCTAACAGGAATCATACAGCAGTGTTTGGTACCCATCGGAAGAGTATTTAATTAGCAATATTCCGGTGTTGGTTTGGAGCGTATTAATCGCTCGTGCGAATAGTTATGGACATAAGAAGTTATGTCCATTTATTTATTATTATTTGTTCTTACTTAGTCATGCATCTGAACAGTTGGAGACAGGCATCAGTGGGTCTCAAATGTCTCTTTGACCTCAGAGATCCCCCAAACAATAGTTTGCATGTTAAGAGGGCCTCATATCTACACATGCATAAGGTAAACACAGGAATAGTAATTGAAGATCAATTGTACTCCAAATCAGTATCTTTCCCGCAGACGGAGTACAATAGCCTTTAATTACACTGAGCTTTTGAGACTCAATAAGGAGGGCCAACACCTGTGTTTACAAATGGGGCTGGATTTGTATACAGGAGAATGAGGGCTGAGATGTCATTGTCTCAACTGAAAGTGGACATCATGAATATAGAACAAAACCCAGACAGGATTCTGTTTTGTATTCGCCAAACAATCGCTCTCCAGAAGACAGGAATGTGTTAGCCATCACCCATTGTTTTGCATAACCAGGGCCACTGATATGAATCAACTTATGACCTTTTGTTATGATGCAGGGCCGAATTCCTTCGGCCAATGGACAATGGGATTGTAGGGACTATGAGATTGCATTGTGTGTGGGGCATAAATAGGCAGGCCGACCATATCCAACTTCACTCACTCTCATCAACGGTTATCTGCTGATAGCCGGGAGCTGGATATCGAGGCGCATGCGATCGTTACCCTTTGTGCGTAAGTTTCTCTCCGTAATCATTGTCTTTCTGTGAGCCAATTTCTCTCCATCTCTCTCTCTCTCTCTCTCTCTCTCTCTCTCTCCTCTTTTCTCTTATATCTCTCATAGTATTATAGTATTGTATTGTATTGCATTTAGGTCAGTGTAGTATTGTCTTTTTGTATTTATTGTTTAGTTCTGTGGTTAGGAAGTCTCTGTTATATTGTAGTGTATCATTTGTACTGTTATCCCCTTTTACAAGTATATTAGATATAATACAGTTAATAGGCTTTGGAACCTAAACCAGTATCTGTGTATTTTCTATAGTGTTAAGTGTTCACTTGAGCGTCGGTGACGCTCAAGCAGCTTTGTAGTTAGTCAGGTTACACAAGGTTGCACTTACACCCTGTACTCACATTAAGGTATTCAGTGTATTTCATTGGTATAAGGTTTTAACATAAAGGTATAGTGTTGTGAGCGTCTGCATCGCTGGTGACCTCCTCGTGGTCTCGAGCGTAAGCTACGCCATAGCGAATCATTACCCTAGACATAACCAATAACGTGTCCTGTGATCGCTGGGCCGCGAGCGAACGTGACGCTTGAGCGTCTCGCCTACGGCCGAGCGATCGTTACGCCAACAGCGTACCATTACGGTACTTCTTAAGTAAACAGCGTACAGTGTTCTTAGACCTCATAAAGGGTTGTTTATACGACAAAAGTATTTAGTATTGTCAATTGGGAACTCGTCCTATACTTCTCACATCTGCACTAGGTAGATCAGCAGACATTATCCCCCAGCAAAGGGTGGGAGATTGTCTCATAGTGCTGGCGGGATAAGCGTCTGCTTCGCTTAGATAAAGAGTGCTGAAGGAACCCGGTAACCGGAAGTAAGAACAAAACGCTTGTGTCTTTTTAAAACTGTTTATTTTTCTTTTGTCTTGCGTACGCACGCATATATCTGCATTTCTGTTTCATTTTCGTATATCACTATTCCTGTTTGCCAATTTTATAGTTGATAGAAAGTGCTAAAAGAGATTTGCTGTTATTTCATAGTAAAGGTAATAGTTAAAGTATAGAACAACACACGGTTTGTCTGAGATACAAGGCAGTCAGTGTGGATTGCGGTAGATGATCAGGGATCATTTACATTGATAAAAGTATATATTGTGTTACGGTGGATCTTTACATTGCGTACACGTGTCGCTAACAAAGACTAGCGTACGCAATCCAAAAGGCAGACGCACGCAGCGTTCATTACGCAACGTAGCGTCCGGTTACGCCCACGTAGCTCAAGTTGTGATAAAGTGAAGTAACGCAAAGGCGATAAGTAATGCACAGCGGTAGAAACGCGACGCGGAAAATAACGCAAGTCTATTTTTGGAGAATCTGAAATTTAGTTTAACAGATCCTGCTCCTAATTGGTAACACTGTTGGGCTAAAGACAAATTTCTGCGCAGAAATAGATATAGAAACAAAAGTGTACATGTGTTGAGTGAGTGTGTTTTGTATACAAAAGTTTATATAACTGTAAGGTGGAACCAAAAGGAAAGCCGGGTACTCGTCAAGGGACATACGTGTAAGTGACATATACGGTGGCTAGGGAGGCATCCCTGGTTAAATAATATTTGAGCATTAGAGTATAGCGGACCATAAGGTAACAAGACCAGGAGGTCATAAGGTAACAGACCAGGAGGTCATAAGGTAATAGGTAAAATAGACAAAGAGGTCCGCTATAAAAGTCCAGTGGCACAACGCCTGGGGTGTTGGTGCAGAACCCATATAGGCCATACAAGCTCTTGCTGAAGGAATCGCGGCCGGAAACATCGATTCCATTGATCTTTCAGTACATGACAAGTAGTGCTCGTGTACTGAACGATTGGACCGCACGTAATTGTGTGCAGTAGTTAGTAATCTGACCTAATACCATTAGAGTAAAGTGGTCACAAACGCTATTTGTACATTCTGACGTGATTTGTGTAATTTTTTATTTTTGGAAGGGAAGTTCGCTGGTCACTCAGGAACTATCCAACAACCGATACTTGCTGGGGAACGCGCCCCAGTAAATAAAGGTTCACAGGGGCCCTGGGTTGGGTACAGCAGCTCTGGTTACAGTGATTGCAGCACAGGCCAACGTGGGCGAGAAGTAAGTGGGGTACTTGATAAACCACCACCGCCGGCCTGCCCAAGGACATCTTGGTTTGTTTGTAAGGGTTCGCTGAAAACCTTGAGATAAAGATCCAAGGAGGAATAAGCAACGCCTGCAGATTATGGGGGCCATTTGTTCAGGTAGGGGGCGATCAACCTCGGTTCGGGTTGATTCAGAGAACCGACCAGTTGGGTCGGCACGATATGTAATGTGTGAAAAATACGGTAGTCACACAGAGGTTTTATGTGATGAATGGGAGAGAATGACTGTACAAGACAGGGACAAATTCCCAAGAATAGGTAGCTTCAGTCCAGTAGTGTTACAAAATTTAAGGAGGAGGATAAGTCTCATTGAACCAACGAAGAGACAAAATAAACATTATGAATATTTACAGTTATGGCAACAGGAAAGTGAATTACAAAAAGAGTCTATTGACTTTTCTGACTCTTATCTTGAGAGGAGAGACAGTGGCATCAGGAGAGGGGTTGATTGCGGAGAGAAAGACACAAGGGTGAACAATAAAAATGCTCTTAGCAACTGTAATATAGATTATAAGAATAAGTGTAATAAATGTAACAATGATTATTGTAATACTGTTGAATGTACAACTATTAACCTGTGCAAGCTGCACCCCATGTCAAACCTCCCTCAGGAATACAAACAAGAAAGTGAGCCCAGAACGATGTCAGCACCTCTTCCAGCAACCATCACAAAAGCCATCCAGGTGGACGCGACCAAATTGGTAAAGGCAATAATCGAACCCCCTAACGGAGGGTCAGGTGAGGTCGTGTCCACAGGTACGTACAATGTTTCATATCACGCACAAACAGATGTACCCCATATTGTAAGACCAACACAAGATGATGTAACTGAGCTCGATCTGGCCAGGGTGATCACAGTCCCCAATGGGAAGACTGATGATCAGGGAACCATTCCCGTCAAGGACAGTGCAATGCGCCATCCCTGGTCCCGGACAGAATTGAGATCAATCATGTCTGATTACCCAGATCCTAGGAAAGATCTAACTGTATGATCAAAGATTCACAGAAGGTATATCAACTCCCTAGACAACGACATAATCATGGTATCCAAGGAATCAGGTAGGTACAGGGAAAGCGGTTGATGGTGATGAGCATCCAAGCGTTTGAGGAGGCATCAAATCAACCAAAACCCCAGGCCATTGGCACATGGAGGAACTTAAGGATTTGTGATCTGTGCAAAAGAGAAGGGCATTATGCCAGTAACTGCAACAGCCCACATAAAATCAGACCCCCTAGACATGAAAATGAGCAAAAGTTATGACACACCAAATTATAATCAGGGATCATATAGGAAGAATTTTGGGCCACACCCATAATATATAGTCAGGAAAGGTGATCATTAGGACTGATGGTAAGCCTGAGGTAACGGTTAATGAAGTGGGAGGTCATTCACTAAAGACACAGGAATGACCAGGTGAAAAGTTGTAAATGTATTTGTGAAAAATGTTTTTTCTCTCTCTCTCCCTCTCCCCATCTCTGACGAGTATTGGTAAGAATTCACACATTGCATATCCACTTGGTCCTTGCAGAAGTCTACCAAACCCCAGCATGACCTCCGCCACAATGTATTTCTGGCCAGATACAGACAGTGGAGTAATGCAGGTGCTGGTGGGGAGGGACTGCTCAAGGAGACCATTAGACACATAGATATGACAGCCAAATAAGTCTGAAAATGTTTTTCTAATGTTAACAATGTTTTCTTAATGTTAACAATGTTTTCTTAATGTTGACAATGTTTAAAAATGTTTTGTTTCTCTTTTCTCATTGGTGGTTATTGTCGAGTTATGTAATGTATATATGCACATGAATTGTTCTCTATCTCTTTTGTTTTTTTTTGTTTTCTCTCTCTTCTCACTCATGTTTCCATGGTTTAAAGATGGTATGTCACCCCTCAGTTGGACCAATGGTAATGCCAGATTTTTGCTCCTTACAGAAAGATCGCCGGTTAGGAAGGAATATTGCATCACCAGAATGTTCGTTTGGAAGACTGAGAGACAGCACCTTTGAGAGGACAGCAGAACAAGAAGAACAACAAGACGAGAGAACTTATTATCGTAACAAGTTCTCTCCCCCTCAAACTGATTTCTTATACCCCCTTTACAAATTTCTTCTTTTCTCCTCCTGTAAGATGGACTTGCCCCAAGAGACTGTGATATGGATTTTCCTGTTGACCATGATGTTGACCAGAGCAGTCTGTTTCGGTGAGAGTACCAGCGAGGTCGAGAAAGGATCCAGAAAGGTCCTGATGACTGAGACGGAGGTGTAAATTTCCAATAGCAACCCAATCACCAAGCAAAGGCGAGTACCGGGCACGATCTAACAACCATGTTATTTATAAACAATTGTGAAGGATTGTTAGTTCAAAAAGAAAAACTGTATCTGTAGGCTCTGTGACGGTCTGGTGGAGGATGGATGCATAAAGAAATGCCAATCCAGTTTTAATATCCATATGGACCGGCATCCATTGAGTGACTATCACTCCTTAGTGGGTAGTGTGTTAAATAAAACAGATTGTTGGGTATGCTCTCAAGTACCTCAGGGTCATAGTAAATCAGGGCTAGTACCATTTCCTTTAACGGTAGGGGAGGTACTTGAGCTAAAGGGTGGGAGACCGGTGGACCGGAGGTTTAACATCTCCAGCCCTCCTAGTTTGAAGCTCCACCAATACCATGTGGATAGGTCCCTATTATGTTTTAATATCTCCAATCCCCGTAAGCCGGGAAATTGGGAAGTGTCATGGAGCAACCTTACCATGACCTTTTCACACAGAGCAGATAGAATGCCTACAGATACAGAGCTCGTACGCCACATAGCCAGTAGAGGAAAATCTTTCCGGTATCGATATACCTTAGGAAATAGGATTACTAGAGTTGGAGAGGTATCACCAGGATACTGTGCACATATCGTACAAACTGATACGTGCATTAAACAGATGGAAGAATTAGGGTCAGGAGATTTCACCTGGAAGGTTTGTAACATGGTCATGTCCTTCTCCGTCCCATATGTTCTCCCCGATGATGCATATTTCATATGCGGGAGAAAGGCGTACAAATGGCTTGCCCCAAACTCTGAAGGATTGTGTTATATTGGAAAAGTATTGCCTGAAGTGATGACTGTTACACATGACAAAATGAAGGACATACACCGTGGTGCCCAAGCTCCTTATACTCACACTCATTACGAGCACCGAGTTAAAAGACAACTGTCAGAAAGGTTAGAGCATCCGGCCTCTGATCTTATCCATGAATCCACCGGGATTCAGGTTCTGGTAGCGTTAGATTTCACTCGTACCGCTCGAGGAGTGATGAATTATAGATACATTTCCGCACTCGCCAATTTGTTAGATAATATCACTGAAATGTATGATGACACGTTTAGATACACTGGAAGAGAACTTCAAGCTTACAAAACAGAACTAGTTCAGCATAGGATGGTTCTTAATTATCTTACAGCAGTAACAGGCGGATATTGTGTTACATTGGCAACACAGTACGGCATAAAGTGTTGCACGTATATCACAAATAGCACCGAGGATCCGGTAGAGGTCATAGACCAAAAGATGGATGATATTCTCCAATTAAAGTGGGAATTTCGTCGAAAACACAATCTCACCCTTGCTGCTGTAGGTAATGAGCTGACTGGTTGGGTGTCATGGTTGAACCCGCGAAATTGGTTCTCCGGTTTGGGAGAATGGGCTCAAGGAGTCATAATGGATGTTGGAAAGTTTCTCCTATGTATCTTGGGTGTCATTATATCGATTGGATTGATATTTAGATGCGGGCAGGCTTTAATGAGGTGCAAACAAAGTACAAAAGTGATGAGCTTGAGGAGCGAGGAAACTGTAATTAACCTGGATTTGATTTATGACCCAATGATAGAAACCAGAATGTGATGAAAATGCGATTATACGGTCCGTTTCTTTCACCTGTTTTTCTGCTTTTCTCCAAGATACAAAGACCCCTTGGACGAGGAAGTTGACGAGACGGTATACAGACAAGACAACAGACAAGCACCAAAGATGAAGTTTTGACAACCTATGATATGGACACTTGATGAACTTTGCCATGGATCCCCAGTTTCCCTAGTACTTTTAAACTCACGCTAGCCCAACATTTTTTTGTAAATCTGATGGCTCAGACAAAGCTATTTGCTCATGCCTAAGGAGCAATACAGCGCAAAGAAGACGACTCTCAACAGATACCGAACACAACCTCAACGACAGATGTACATTTCCCTGACATAGAATATCATTGCATTCTCCATAAGTGTTCTTTATCTTCATCTCTACAACCCTCAGGTAATAACACACATAGACGATAGGGAATACAGGCACAGATATCAGCAACCACATACCTCCCCCATTCATGTATCATCAACTAAAATGTGCATCCCCATTTTGTTACAACTAAAAGCCAAAATGAGCTCGGTAGAGTTTGACAGCCCATCCACAGACCCTTGATACGGGATAAGAAGGAATTCAAATGTATACTTCGCAATACCTCGAAGCTTGATTTACCACACGTACGGCACGATGATACATGACCCTCCAAACATGGACTCATACACACATGCTTCTACTCTCTCACTAGGTCATACCCTTTTCACACCTACTCCTCTCTTCTTTCTTACCCCACCATGGAAATCAATTAACCCCTGACTTACATTTTTCTCCTTAAACGTTTTGTGGCAGTTATTATTGACTGCCAAAGGGTGGACTGTCGAAGTCAGAAAAATGTCTCTATGCACGTTGCCATATTTGCACCGCACACTGGTCCGTGCTGCGCGTGCGTGCGCTCTCCCGTGGAGGCGCATACCCGCAATAGCGTGCACTCGCAGGCGCGGTATGCGTATTTACGGTAGAGTTTACGTAGTCGTAGCGTGCGACCCATTCGTTACAACTGTTCACAATTAATGTAGTTTATAGATCATGGTCCCTTTGATAGATTCTGAAAGTTTGGTTAAAATAGAATGTCCCTGAGCTGAGGAATCCCTCTTTGCATCATACGAAGGGTCTAACAGGAATCATACAGCAGTGTTTGGTACCCATCGGAAGAGTATTTAATTAGCAATATTCCGGTGTTGGTTTGGAGCGTATTAATCGCTCGTGCGAATAGTTATGGACATAAGAAGTTATGTCCATTTATTTATTATTATTTGTTCTTACTTAGTCATGCATCTGAACAGTTGGAGACAGGCATCAGTGGGTCTCAAATGTCTCTTTGACCTCAGAGATCCCCCAAACAATAGTTTGCATGTTAAGAGGGCCTCATATCTACACATGCATAAGGTAAACACAGGAATAGTAATTGAAGATCAATTGTACTCCAAATCAGTATCTTTCCCGCAGACGGAGTACAATAGCCTTTAATTACACTGAGCTTTTGAGACTCAATAAGGAGGGCCAACACCTGTGTTTACAAATGGGGCTGGATTTGTATACAGGAGAATGAGGGCTGAGATGTCATTGTCTCAACTGAAAGTGGACATCATGAATATAGAACAAAACCCAGACAGGATTCTGTTTTGTATTCGCCAAACAATCGCTCTCCAGAAGACAGGAATGTGTTAGCCATCACCCATTGTTTTGCATAACCAGGGCCACTGATATGAATCAACTTATGACCTTTTGTTATGATGCAGGGCCGAATTCCTTCGGCCAATGGACAATGGGATTGTAGGGACTATGAGATTGCATTGTGTGTGGGGCATAAATAGGCAGGCCGACCATATCCAACTTCACTCACTCTCATCAACGGTTATCTGCTGATAGCCGGGAGCTGGATATCGAGGCGCATGCGATCGTTACCCTTTGTGCGTAAGTTTCTCTCCGTAATCATTGTCTTTCTGTGAGCCAATTTCTCTCCATCTCTCTCTCTCTCTCTCTCTCTCTCTCCTCTTTTCTCTTATATCTCTCATAGTATTATAGTATTGTATTGTATTGCATTTAGGTCAGTGTAGTATTGTCTTTTTGTATTTATTGTTTAGTTCTGTGGTTAGGAAGTCTCTGTTATATTGTAGTGTATCATTTGTACTGTTATCCCCTTTTACAAGTATATTAGATATAATACAGTTAATAGGCTTTGGAACCTAAACCAGTATCTGTGTATTTTCTATAGTGTTAAGTGTTCACTTGAGCGTCGGTGACGCTCAAGCAGCTTTGTAGTTAGTCAGGTTACACAAGGTTGCACTTACACCCTGTACTCACATTAAGGTATTCAGTGTATTTCATTGGTATAAGGTTTTAACATAAAGGTATAGTGTTGTGAGCGTCTGCATCGCTGGTGACCTCCTCGTGGTCTCGAGCGTAAGCTACGCCATAGCGAATCATTACCCTAGACATAACCAATAACGTGTCCTGTGATCGCTGGGCCGCGAGCGAACGTGACGCTTGAGCATCTCGCCTACGGCCGAGCGATCGTTACGCCAACAGCGTACCATTACGGTACTTCTTAAGTAAACAGCGTACAGTGTTCTTAGACCTCATAAAGGGTTGTTTATACGACAAAAGTATTTAGTATTGTCAGCCAAGAGCAACTTGCCTCCTCCTTCCAACAAATTGCCAATTCCATTCTGCAAGGGCTCCAGGACATCGCTGTCTCCCTTGCCCACAGTGGCAGAGAGCCAGCCACATCTGCTCCCTCCCCTCCCTCTGCCCAGGAAGAACATCCCACTGGGCAGGGCCCTCGAAGGTCGCTTCGCAGACCGAGCCGTGAAGAACTACACCAGGCGGGGGAAAAAGAAGAGAAAGTGATGTCTCTCCAGATGGACAGCACCCATGTTTTACATGTTTCCTCGATGTTTGTTTGTTTTTTGGCTTGTGTGGCCAGAATGTACAACTCCCTCAAAGTGAAAGGGTATATTTGTGTTTATTTAAATTGTAGCCTGTGAGTTATTTTTGTCTACACCTGAGCCATCTTCCTATTCCTAGCGTGCTGTGTATGGTTGTGTTTGTGTGTTGGTTCCAGAATCGACCTCAGTACCCCTAAAAGTTTCGTCTGGCTGGGGGTTCACAACAGAGCCGGCCATAGGCATAGGCAAACTAGGCAATTGCCTAGGGCATTTGATATGCCTAGGGGCATCAGCAGCTTCTGCTGATTAAAATGATATGCGGCATGCCTATATTCTGTGTGTAGCATTTCATATGCAGATACAGCCACAGTCTCACACAGTATATAGGCATGCTGCATTTCATTTTAATCAGCAGAAGCTGCTTGTGCATCCTAGCCACATAGCAATGCAAATAAGATGCATTTTCATTAAAAAAAGGTGCCTGACAGCATTGAGGCAAGATTTATGAGGACACATCTGTATCCAAGCAGAGGCAGAGGTCACAGTGTTAGTGTTAGTGGCAGTGTGAGTGCTGTGTGCATGTGAGTGGGTTGGTTGTGCAGAAGTGTTCAGAATATGTGTAAGGAGCATTATGTGTGTCATGTAAAAATGCATTAATAATGTGCAACATATGTGTAAAGGGGTACTACTGTATGTGTGTCATTATGTGTATAGGGGCACTAATAATGTGCAGCAAATGTGTAGGGGGCACTATGTGTCATTATATGTATAAGGGCATTAATAATGTGCGGCATATGTTTAAGGGACATTATGTGTAAAAGGGCATTAATAAAGGTTGTCATAATGTGTAAGGCACATTATGTTTATAAGGATATTAATAATGTGTGTCATATGTGTAAGGTGCATTACTGTGTGGAATTATGTGTATAAATGCATTACTAATGTGTGGCATTATGTGTATAAGGTGCTCTACTATGTGGCGTTGCGTATAGAAAGGGCACTACTGTGTCGTCTAACGTGAACAAAGAGCAATAGGGTGTGGTGTAATGTGATTAAGGAGCAATTCAGTGTGATGTAATGTGAATAAGGGGCTCTACTGTGAGGAGTAACGTTTATAAGGTAAAGTGATACTACTGTGGGATGTAATATGAATTATGGACACTATCGCATGATAAAATGTGAATATAGTTGCAGTACTGTGTTGCGTAATTGGAATTGGGATTACTATTGTGTGGCCATGACCCTTGCCAGCAAAAACACACCCCTTTTGGGGCTGTGCGCCATATTTGCGAACTGTTCCTATTTAAAATATAGGGGGTACAAACACCAAAATAAGGACTGCTATGGGTGAGGGGTGATGGTGCTGGGAAAGAGGTGCAAGGTCAGAGGCGGAACCAGCGGTGGTGCTAGGGGGCACCAGCCAAAATCTTGCCTAGGGCATCATATTGGTTAGGGCCGGCTCTGGTTCACAACATATACTTAGTAAATATTAAACATCATATTTTGTCAGAAGATGGTGTTACCATAGTACTGGGTTCTGCTATGTGAATTTTGGCACTGGCATCTGCTTGTTGCTATGTCCATCTTTGTATGTGATGCTCATTTGTAGCCATGTTGTGTTGCTGATTTACTTTATTTTTTGAAGTAAATTTAAAGAAAAAAAAAACTTGTTTGTGTGTTTTATTAAAGGTTATGCACTATGGAAAACTGTGCCCTGTAAACTTTAACATGGCATATTGACATTTGTGGAACAAGGGAACAATCAGAATATTCATACAAACATTGCATATTAAAATTTAAAACATGTATGCCTTGCACAACACTTAAGTGGCCATATAAAAAAAACAAAAAAATTAGGAACTTGGGTTACTAGGGGCAACATGGCCTAGTATTAGATATGGACACATATTCCCACAAAAAACAAAAAAATTGTATTAAGTAACATTAAGTGTAGGCTGCATTATGTTGTTCATGTTATTTGGTATGTACAAAGGAATATGTCTATGTCGAGAAGATTTAGCTGATGTAGTTTATAAGTTGGTTTATTCACACTTGATTACATTTGATAGTATTAAACAAATAATTTAAACATGCATTTAACATCAAAGTATTTAAAAAAATAAAAAAATACAGTGCATTATTTGTGAGTGTGTCAGATTTATACGTGCTAACAATATAAATGTTATGTGGCCATACAATTGCTGTTTGTAGTAGTTTGTAAGAGCAGTGTTTGCCAAGTAATTGGTCAACAGGTGAATTCATTGGCAAATTAATTGCTAATTAGGGCAGACACACTTGTAACGGGTGGTCTTCAGTATGCCGACTGACGGGATCCCGGCGCACAGTATACCGGCGCCGGGATCCCGACAGCCGGCATACCGACACTTATTTTCCCTTGTGGGGGTCCACAACCCCCCTGGAGGGAGAATAAAATAGCGTGGCGTGCGTAGCGCGCCACCATGCCCGTAGCGTGGTGAGTGCAGCTAGCCCGCAAGGGGCTCATTTGCGCTCGCCACACTGTCGGTAAGCCAGCGGTCGGGATCCCGGCGCCGGTATGCTGGTCGCCGGGAGCCCGACCGCCGGCGTATCGTAGTGAACCCCTTGTTACAGTACTTCGCAAGTGCTGAGTAGCTGCAGACTTACTCCTCGGCTGCGACAAGATAGCGAACATTTGTTGTGTACATTTTACCATCGGATACGCATTTCTGCACAAAACACGCCTACTGCCGGTTGCCTACTCCCACACTCGCCGCCCACTTTCACGCCCATTTCGTAAGATAGCGAAGCCGAACCCTCTGTCACGCCTCCGTCACTCCCTGTTTTCGGTGGTATAGTACGAGATGATTTCCAGTTAGTAATTTTGCACAAGCGTCGTATCGCTCCCTTTGCGCACGCGCATTTCTGCTTTCGCGCATGCGCAGTTTGCGAATTTTTGCCATTTGCGATGAGATGAACTGCTGCGAACAACTCGGAATGAGGGCCCATATGCACTGCAGGTGGGGCAGATATAACATGTGCAGAGAGAGTTAGCACATGGTTTTGCCCATTAGAAAAAAAGTTTGCTGTTGTGATCAGGTCTGAATTAGGCCCAATGCACGATAGCTAGAATACTGGAAACAACAAAGTTGCTTATGGCAAAGTTGCATTTGAATTAGTTCAGTTGCAGAATTTCTTAGAAGGTAGCCCTGTGTAATCTTTAGCTGATATATCTTTATACTGTATGTTGTATGCTTTTAAATGGCTAACTTTGCAATTAGTTTATACTTGTTATGAGGGGGAGGCCTTCACTTTGCTGGCTCTTGGTATCCTGACACCCGGTGAAATACCGGTGGTCGGAATTCCAACAGCCGGCTAGAAGCTCCACTTGAGTGGTGGTCCATGCCACCACCTGAAGGGGAATATGGGCCAGAAGAAAAATTGCGGGCCACTTTCGACATTCAGCGACAGCGTGCCGAAGACTGGAGCGCCAGCAAACACTCTTGAACCTGCCCTGCCATCACCTGAAGCAAGAGGTAGTAATGAGGTGGAATTCAAACCCTCTATATGCTTCAGAGGATGGAGTAGCAGCAAAAGGCCATTCAAGCCTATACATACACCTATAACATAGGCAAAGTAGGGGGAATGCACCTCACTCAAGCGCAGTGGAGAATGATTTCCGTCTTGTGCAAGGTTCTCCAACCCTTCGAACTTGCCACACATGAAGTCAGTTCAGAGACTGCCAGCTTGAGTCAGGTAATTCCCCTCATCAAGCTTTTGCAGAAGCAGCTGGAGAAATTGAAGGAGGAGCTAAGATGGAGCGATTCCGCTAAGTATGTGGGACTTGTGGATGGAGTCCTTCATTCGCTTTCCCAGGATTCAAGGGTGGTCAATCTGTTGAAATCAGATCACTACATTTTGCCCACCATGACCGATCCTAGGTTTAAAGTCTATGTTGTTTCTCTCTTTCCAGCGGACACAAGTCTGCAGAGGTGCAAAGACCTGCTGATGAGAAAATTGTCAGTTCAAGCGGAACGTAACACGTCAACAGCTCCTCCTTCATTTTCTCCCGCAGCTGGGGCTGCGAGGAAAATAAGAAAATTTCCTAGCCGACCCACTGGTGGTGATGCAGGGCAGTCAGAAACAAGTTTTGACATCTGGTCCAGACTGATGGAGCTGCTAAAAATTACTGACATGTCTACTGTCACTGCATATGATGTTGTCACCGTTGAAAGAATGGTGGAGGATTATATCGGTGACAGTATCCAAGTAGGCATGTCAGACAGTGCATATGTTTACTGGCAGGAAAAAGAGGCAATTTGGAAACCCTTGCACAAACTGGCCTCCCCTCCAGTGTGTACTCCGAAAGAGTGTTTAGTGCAACCGGTAATCTTGTCAGTGATCGCCGTAAGAGGTTACTTCCACAAATTGTGGAGAAGATGATATTCATCAAAATGAATTATAAATTCCTCCAGGAAGACCTTTACCAGCAATTGCCTCCAGAAAGTACACATGGACCTGTGATGATGGATTCACTGCAAAAAACGCTAGCGAGCGATCACGTCTGAATTACCCCTTTAATCTCCACTAGCTTTGTGCTGATGAAAGATTCAAGTCCTTTATGGCAGGGACGCCACAACATTTTTAGGTTTGGGGGGGGGGGGGGGGAGGAGATATAATTTCATTCTGGCATCCCTAAATAACTGAATGACGCCCCCTTAGGGGCAGCTGGAATTATCTACTTATGTGTGTATCTACAATCTACTCTAAGCATTCTTGAGAAAGCAATAGAGCATATGTGGTAAGCAAGCAAGCCTACGGCCCAAATGTAATAGCCTACAATTTGTGGTCACTAGTCATCATTTTGGCAATATTGCTACATTTAAAGTGCCAAATTGTTTTAAGCCAAGACCAACCTCTGATTGCCGCTTTAAATTTATGCTACTACATCTCTGAAATTGTGGTGGTGCCCACAAATCAGAGGCTAGATATATATATATATATATATATATATATATACACACAGTGGGGCAAAAAAGTATTTGGACAGCCACCGATTGTGCAAGTTGACCCACTTAAAAAGATGAGTGAGGTCTGTAATTTCCATCATAGGTACACTTGAACTGTGAGAGACAGAATCTGGAAAAAAACAACAACCAGGAAATCACGTATGATTTTTAAACAATTTACTTGTTTATTCTTGTGGAAAATAAATATTTGGACACCTACCAAGCAGCAAGATTTCTGGCTCTCACAGACCTGTTACTTCTTTAAGAAGCTCTTCTATCCTCCACTCGTTACCTATATTAATGGCACCTGTTTGAACTGGTTATCTGTATAAAAGACACCTGTCCACACCCTCAAACAGTCAGACTGCTACCTCTCCACCATGGCCAAGACCAGAGAGCTGTCTAAGGACACCAGGGACAAAACTGTAGAACTGCACAAGGCTGGGATGAGCTACTCAACAATAGGCAAGCAGCTTGGTGAGAAAAGATCAACTGTTGGCGCAATTATTAAAAAATGGAAGAAATACAAGATCACTGACACTCTTCTTCGACCTGGGGCTCCATGCAAGATCTCACCTCGTGGGGTATCAATGATCTTGAGAACAGTGAGGAATCAGCCCAGAACTACACGAGGGGACCTGGTCAATGACCTCAAGACTGCTGGGACCACAGTCACAAAGGTTACCATTAGTAACACACTACGTCATCATGGATTGAAATCCTGCAGCGCCCAAAAGGTCCCCCTGCTTAAGCCAGCACATGTCCAGCCCCGTCTAAAGTTTGCCAGTGACCATCTGGATGATCCAGAGGAGGACTGGGAGAATGTAATGTGGTCATATGAGAGCAAAATCAAATTTTTTGGTATAAACTCCACTCGCTGGGCTTGGAGGGAGAAGAATGATGAATGGCATCCCAAGAACACCATACCCACTGTGAAGCATGGAGGTGGAAACATCATGCTTTGGGGCTGCTTTTCTGCAAAGGGGACAGGACGACTGATCCGTATTAATGAGATGATGAATGGGGCCATGTATCGTGAGATTTTGGACAAAAACCTCCTTCCCTCAGTAAGAGCATTGAAGTTGGAACGTGGCTGGGTCTTCCAGCATGACAATGACCCCAAACACACCGCCCGGGCAACTAAGGAGTGGCTCCGTAAGAAGCATTTCAAGGTACTGGAGTGGCCTAGCCAGTCTCCAGACCTCAACCTAATAGAAAATCTGTGGAGGGAGTTGAAAGTCCATGTTGCCTGGCTACAGCCCCAAAGCATGACAAATCTAGAGAAGATCTGCATGGAAGAGTGGGCCAAAATACCTGCTACAGTGTGTGCAAACCTGGTCAAGAACTACAGGAAACGTTTGACCTCCGTAATTGCCAACCGAGGTTATATTACAAAGTATTGAGTTAAACTTTTTGATTGTCCAAATATTTATTTTCCACAAGAATATACAAATAAATTGTTTAAAAATCATACAATGTGATTTCCTGTTTTTTTGTTTTGTTTTTCTTTCAGATTTTGTCTCTCACAGTTGAAGTGTACCTATGATGGAAATTACAGACCTCTCTCATCTTTTTAAGTGGGTCAACTTGCACAATCGGTGGCTGTCCAAATACTTTTTTGCCCCACTGTATATGTGCAGGTTGAGTATCCGATATCCAAATATTCCGAAATACGGAATATTCCAAAATACAGATTTTTTTGAGTGAGACTGAGATAGTGAAACCTTTTTTCTGATGGCTTAATGAACTTTGCTTAATACATAAAGTTATTAAAAATATTGTATTAAATGACCTTCAGGCTGTGTGTATAAGGTGTATAGGAAACATAAATGAATTGTGTGAATGTATACAAACTTTGTTTAATGCACAAAGTTATTAAAAATATCATCTAAAATCACCTTCAGGCTGTGTGTATAAGGTGTATTTGAAACACAAATGCATTCTGTGCTTAGACTTCGGTCCCATCGCCATGATATCTTCTTATGGTATGGAATTATTACAAATTACGGAAAAATCAAATATCCAAAAAACTTCTGTTCCCAAGCATTTTGGATACTCAACCTGTATATATATATATATATATATAGAAGAAATTGGAGCACTCACCAGTCTCAGTATTCAAATATGCACCAGATTTATTTATATTGACAGCATGATTCAGCTGTGCCTCACAGCCTATATGGTATCAAGTATACCTTCCAGTTTACAGGGTATCTCAAACGTTTTCGGTCCTTGCAGACCATCATCAGGAGATATTCAATAGTGTTCAAGGAAAGCTGTCTTAACCATCCATTCATCCATCTGCAGCATATCTGGCCATGCCTCACCGGCTCCTTAAATACCCTAAATTCAAAAATTCGCGCCAATACGGCGTCATAGTGACCTCATCGTGTGGGCGGAGCCACCCAAACCACGCTAAACTTACTTCAAAATGCTTTGTGTGTTACTCATTATGCCTTACAGCTAGCGTTTTTTGCCAACATCTAATCACATCATTAGTCAGAATACACATTGCCCATTATAGTTAAAAATATTGTATTAAATGACCTTCAGGCTGTGTGTATAAGGTGTATAGGAAACATAAATGAATTGTGTGAATGTATACAAACTTTGTTTAATGCACAAAGTTATTAAAAATATCATCTAAAATCACCTTCAGGCTGTGTGTATAAGGTGTATTTGAAACACAAATGCATTCTGTGCTTAGACTTCGGTCCCATCGCCATGATATCTTCTTATGGTATGGAATTATTACAAAATACGGAAAAATCAAATATCCAAAAAACTTCTGTTCCCAAGCATTTTGGATACTCAACCTGTATATATATATATATATATATATATATATATATATATATATATATATGTCCAGATGATGTCCGGCACTCAGGGCAAAAGGATTTAAAGTGCTGCGGTGCCCTCCTCGTGGGATGTAATTCCCACTATGCACTGTAGGAGATAGTTCAGGCGGCACTCATCAGTCTTACATCCATTGGTTAAATAAGCATGGTGTTTATTGTCAAATAGCCAAATTTGTCAATAAACACCATGCTTATTTAACCAATGGATGTAAGACTGATGAGTGCCGCCTGAACTATCTCCTATACTGTATATATATATATATATATATATATATATATACATACATACATACACTGCTCAAAAAAATAAAGGAAACACTAAAATAACACATCCTAGACCTGAATGAATGGAATATTCTTTTCTCTGACGTCCTAAGTGGATGCTGGGACTCCGTAAGGACCATGGGGAATAGCGGCTCCGCAGGAGACTGGGCACAGCTAAAGAAAGCTTTAGGACTACCTGGTGTGCACTGGCTCCTCCCACTATGACCCTCCTCCAGACCTCAGTTAGAATCTTGTGCCCGGCTGAGCTGGATGCACACTAGGGGCTCTCCTGAGCTCCTAGAAAGAAAGTATATTTTAGGTTTTTTATTTTACAGTGAGATCTGCTGGCAACAGACTCACTGCAGCGAGGGACTAAGGGGAGAAGAAGCGAACCTACCTGACTGGAGATAGTTTGGGCTTCTTAGGCTACTGGACACCATTAGCTCCAGAGGGATCGAACACAGGACCCGACCTCGATCGTTCGGTCCCGGATCCGCGCCGCCATCCCCCTTACAAAGCCAGAAGCAAGAAGTGGTCCGGAAAATCGGCGGCAGAAGACCTCGGTCTTCAACAAGGTAGCGCACAGCACTGCAGCTGTGCGCCATTGCTCCTCATGCACACCTCACACTCCGGTCACTGATGGGTGCAGGGCGCTGGGGGGGGGGGGGGGGCGCCCTGAGCAGCAATATAAACACCTTGGCTGGCAAATCATCACAATATATAGTCCCAGGGCTATATATGTGATAAATTACCCCTGCCAGAATCCATGAAAAAAACGGGAGAAAAGTCCGCCAAAAAAGGGGCGGGGCTATCTCCCTCAGCACACTGGCGCCATTTTTTCTTCACAGTGCAGCTGGAAGACAGCTCCCCAGGCTCTCCCCTGTAGTTTTCAGGCTCAAAGGGTTAAAAAGAGAGGGGGGGGCACTAAATTTAGGTGCAATATGTGTATACAAGCAGCTATTGGGGGAAAAATCACTCAGTTATAGTGTTAATCCCTGCATTATATAGCGCTCTGGTGTGTGCTGGCATACTCTCTCTCTGTCTCCCCAAAGGACTTTGTGGGGTCCTGTCCTCAGTCAGAGCATTCCCTGTGTGTGTGCGGTGTGTCGGTACGGCTGTGTCGACATGTTGGATGAGGAAGGTTACGTGGAGGCGGAGCAGAGGCCGATAAATGGGTTGTCGCCCCCTGTGGGGCCGACACCAGAGTGGATGGATAGGTGGAAGGTATTAACCGACAATGTCAACTCCTTACATAAAAGGCTGGATGATGTAACAGCTGTGGGACAGCCGGCTTCTCAGCCCGCGCCTGCCCAGGCGTCTCAAAGGCCATCAGGGGCTCAAAAAACGCGTTACCTCAGATGGCAGACACAGATGTCGACACGGAGTCCACTAGGAACATCCGTTGCATGATCTCGGCAATGAAAAATGTGTTACACATTTCTGACATGAACCCAAGTACCACATAAAAGGGATTTTATGTTTGGGGAGAAAAAGCAGCCAGTGTTTTGTTCCCCCATCAGATGAGTGAATGAAGTGTGTAAAGAAGCGTGGGTTCCCCCGATAAGAAAGAAACTGGTAATTTCTAAAAAGTTACTGCTGGCGTACCCTTTCCCGCCAGAGGATAGGTCACGTTGGGAGATATCCCCTAGGGTGGATAAGGCGCTCACACGTTTGTCAAAAAAGGTGGCACTGCCGTCTTAGGATACGGCCACTTTGAAGGAGCCTGCTGACAAAAAGCAGGAGGCTATCCTGAAGTCTGTATATACACACTCAGGTACTATACTGAGACCTGCAATTGCCTCAGCATGAATAGTGCTGCTGCAGCGTGGTCTGATACCCTGTCAGATAATATTAATACCCTAGACAGGGATAATATTTTGCTAACATAGAGCATATTAAAGACGTCGTCTGATATATGAGGGATGCACAGAGGGATATTTGCCGGCTGGCATCCAGAATTAATGCAATGTCCATTCTGCCAGGAGGGTATTAGAGACCCGGCAGTGGACAGGTGATGCTGACTTTAAAAGGCACATGGAGATTCTGCCTTATAAGGGTGAGGAATTGTTTGGGGATGGTCTCTGGGACCTCGTATCCACAGCAACAGCTGGGAAGAAATTTTTTTACCTCAGGTTTCCTCACAGCCTAAGAAAGCACCGTATTTTCAGGTACAGTCCTTTCGGCTTAAGAAAAGCAAGCGGGTCAAAGGCGCTTCCTTTCTGCACAGAGACAAGGGAAGAAGGAAAAAGCTGCACCAGACAGCCAGTTCCCAGGATCAAAAATCTTCCCCCGCTTCCTCTGAGTCCACCGCATGACGCTGGGGCTCCACAGGTGGAGACAGGTGCGGTGGGGGCGCGTCTCGGGAACTTCAGGGACCAGTGGGCTTGCCCACAGGTGGATCCCTAGGTTCTGCAAGTAGTATCACAGGGATTCAAGCTGGAGTTCGAGGCGACTCTCCCTCGCCGTTACCTCACATCAGCCTTGCCTGCTGCCCTCGGAGAAAGGGAGGTAGTACTGGCGGCAATTCACAAGCTGTACTTCCAGCAGGTGAAATCAAGGTACCCCTCCTTCAACAAGGCCGGGGTTACTAATCCAAAATGTTTGTAGTACCGAAACCAGACGGTTCGGTGAGACCCATTCTAAAATTGAAATCCTTGAACACTTATATACGAAGGTTCAAGTTCAAAATGGAATCGCACAGGGCGATTATTGCAAGCCTGGAGAATTTCATGGTATCACTGGACATCAAGGATGCTTACCTGCATGTCCCTATTTACCCTCCTCACCAGGAGTACCTCAAAATTGTGGTACAGGATTGTCATTACCAATTCCAGACGTTGCCGTTGGTCTGTCCCCGGCACCGAGGGTATTTACCAAGCTAATGGCCGAAATAATTATCCCGTACTTGGACGATCTCCTTATAAAGGCGAGGTCCAGGGAGCAGTTGTTCGTCGGAGTAGCACTATCTCGGGAAGTGCTACAACAGCACGGCTGGATTCTGAATATTCCAAAGTCGCAGCTGGTTCCTACGACGCGTCTACTGTTCCTGGGTATGGTTCTGGACACAGAACAGGATAAAAAGGGTTTCTCCCGGAGGAGAAGTCCAAGGAGTGGTCGTCTCTAGACAGAGACCTCCTAATACAAATACAGGTGTCGGTGCATCAATGCACGCGAGCCCTGGGAAAGATGGTAGCTTCTTACGAAGAAATTCCATTCGCCAGGTCCCATGCAAGGATCTTCCAGTGGGATCTGTTGGACAAGTGGTCCGGGTCGCATCTTCAGATGCATCGGCGGATAACCCTGTATCCAAGGGCCAGGGTGTCGTTGTTGTGGTGGCTGCAGAGTGCTCATCTTCTAGAGGGCCGCAGATTCGGCATACAGGACTGGGTCCTGGTGACCACGGATGCCAGCCTTCGAGGCTGGGGGGCAGTCACACAGGGAAGAAACTTCCAAGGACTATGGACAAGTCAGGAGACTTCCCTACACAAAAATATTCTGGAACTAAGGGCCATTTACAATGCCCTAAGTCAGGCTAGACCCCTGCTTCAACACCGGCCGGTGCTGATCCAGTCAGACAACATCACGGCGGTCGCTCAGGTAAACCGACAGGGCGGCACAAGAAGCAGGATGGCGATGGCAGAAGCCACAAGGATTCTCCGATGGGCGGAAAATCATGTGTTAGCACTGTCAGCAGTGTTCATTCCCGGAGTGGACAACTGGGAAGCAGACTTTCTCAGCAGACACGACCTCCACCCGGGAGAGTGGGGACTTCATCCAGAAGTCTTCCAAATGATTGTACACCGTTGGGAAAGGCAACAGGTGGACATGATGGCGTCCCGCCTCAACAAAAAGCAAAAAAGATATTGCGCCAGGTCAAGGGACCCTCAGGCGATAGCTGTGGACGCTCTGGTAACACCGTGGGTGTACCAGTCGGTGTATGTGTTCCCTTCTCTGCCTCTCATACCCAGGGTAATGAGAATAATAAGGAGAGGAGTAAGAACTATACTCATTGTTCCGGATTGGCCAAGAAGAGCTTGGTACCCAGAACCCCAAGAAGTGATCTCAGAGGACCCATGGCCTCTGCCGCTCAGACAGGACCTGCTGCAGCAGGGGGCCTGTCTGTTCCAAGACGTACCGCGGCTGCGTTTGACGGCATGGCGGTTGAACGCCGGATCCTGAAGGAAAAGGGCATTCCGGAGGAAGTTATACCTACGCTAATTAAAGCTAGGAAAGAAGTGAATGCAAACCATTATCACCGCATATGGCGGAAATATGTTGCGTGCTGTGAGGCCAGGAAGGCCCCAACGGAGGAATTTCAGCTAGGTCGATTTCTGCTCTTCCTACAGTCAGGGGTCACTATGGGCCTAAAATTGGGTTCCATTAAGGTCCAGATTTCGGCTCTATCGATTTTCTTCCAAAATAGAACTGACTTCACTGCCTGAAGTTCAGACTTTTGTTAAGGGAGTGCTGCATAGTCAGCCCCCGTTTGTGCCTCCAGTGGCACCGTGGGATCTCAACGTGGTGTTGGATTTCCTGAAGTCGCATTGGGTTGAGCCACTTAAATCCGTGGAGCTAAAATACCTCACGTGGAAAGTGGTCATGCTGTTGGCCTTGGCGTCGGCTAGGCGTGTATCAGAATTAGCGGCTTTTTCATGCAAAAGCCCTTATCTAATTTTTTTATATGGATAGGGCGGAATTGAGGTCTCGTTCCCAATTCCTTCCTAAGGTGGTATCAGTTTTTCATGTGAACCAACCTATTGTGGTGCCTGCGGCTACTTGGGACTTGGAGGATTCCAAGTTACTGGACGTAGTCAGGGCCCTGAAAAATATGTTTCCAGGATGGCTGGAGTCAGAAAAACTGACTCGCTATTTATCCTGTATGCACCCAACAAGCTGGGTGCTCCTGCTTCTAAGCAGACTATTGCTCGCTGGATCTGTAGCACGATTCAACTTGCACATTCTGCGGCTGGACTGCCGCACCCTAAATCTGTAAAAGCCCATTCCACGAGGAAAGTGGGCTCTTCTTGGGCGGCTGCCCGAGGGGTCTCGGCTTTACAAATTTGCCGAGCTGTTACTTGGTCGGGTTCAAACACTTTTGCAAGAGTCTACAAGTTTGATACCCTGGCTGAGGAGGACCTAGAGTTTGCTCATTCGGTGCTGCAGAGTCATCCGCACTCTCCCGCCCGTTTGGGAGCTTTGGTATAATCCCCATGGTCCTTACGGAGTCCCAGCATCCACTTAGGACGTCAGAGAAAATAAGATTTTACTCACCGGTAAATCTATTTCTTGTAGTCCGTAGTGGATGCTGGGCGCTCATCCCAAGTGCGGATTGTCTGCAATACTTGTATATAGTTATTGCCTAACTAAAGGGTTATTGTTGAGCCATCTGTTGAGAGGCTCAGTTATATTTCATACTGTTAACTGGGTATAGTATCACGAGTTATACGGTGTGATTGGTGTGGCTGGTATGAGTCTTACCCGGGATTCAAAATCCTTCCATATTGTGTCAGCTCTTCCGGGCACAGTATCCTAACTGAGGTCTGGAGGAGGGTCATAGTGGGTGGAGCCAGTGCACACCAGGTAGTCCTAAAGCTTTCTTTAGTTGTGCCCAGTCTCCTGCGGAGTCGCTATTCCCCATGGTCCTTACGGAGTCCCAGCATCCACTACGGACTACGAGAAATAGATTTACCGGTGAGTAAAATCTTATTATTAAATACTTTGTTCTTTACATAGTTGACTGTGCTGACAACAAAATCACACAAAAATGATCAATGGAAATCAAATTTGTTAACCTATGGAGGTCTGGATTTGGAGTCACCCTCAAAATTGAAGTGGAAAAACACACTACAGGCTGATCCAACTTTGATGTAATGTCCTTAAAACAAGTCAAAATGAGGCTCAGTAGTGTGCGTGGCCTCCACATGCCTGTATGACCTCCCTACAACCCACACAAGTGGCTCAGGTAGTGCAGCTCATCCAGGATGGCACATCAATGCGAGCTGTGGCAAGAAGGTTTGCTGTGTCTGTCAGCGTAGTGTCCAGAGCATGGAGGCGCTACCAGGAGACAGGCCAGTACATCAGGAGACGTGGAGTAGGCCATAGGAGGGCAACAACCCAGCAGCAGGACCGCTACCTCTGCCTTTGTGCGAGGAGGAACAGGAGGAGCACTGCCAGAGCCCTGCAAAATGACCTCCAGCAAGCCACAAATGTGCATGTGTCTACTCAAACGATCAGAAACAGACTCCATGAGGGTGGTGTGAGGGCCCGACGTCCACAGGTGGGGGTTGTGCTTACAGCCCAACACCGTGCAGGACGTTTGGCATTTGCCAGAGAACACCAAGATTGGCAAATTCGCCACTGGCGCCCTGTGCTCTTCACAGATGAAAGCAGGTTCTCACTGAGCACATGTGACAGACATGACAGAGTCTGGAGACGCCAAGGAGAATGTTCTGCTGCCTGCTACAACCTCCAGCATGACCGGTTTGGCAGTGGGTCAGTAATGGTGTGGGGTGGCATTTCTTTGGGGGGCCGCACAGCCCTCCATGTGCTCGCCAGAGGTAGCCTGACTGCCATTAGGTACCGAGATGAGATCCTCAGACCCCTTGTGAGACCATATGCTGGTGCGGTTGGCCCTGGGTTCCTCCTAATGCAAGACAATGCTAGACCTCATGTGGCTGGAGTGTCAGCAGTTCCTGCAAGATGAAGGCATTGATGCTATGGACTGGCCCGCCCGTTCCCCAGACCTGAATCCAATTGAGCACATCTGGGACATCATGTCTCGCTCCATCCACCAACGCTACGTTGCACCACAGACTGTCCAGGAGTTTGCGGATGCTTTAGTCCAGGTCTGGGAGGAGATCTCTCAGGAGACCATCCGCCACCTCATCAGGAGCATGCCCAGGCGTTGTAGGGAGGTCCTACAGGCACGTGGAGGCCGCATACACTACTGAGCCTCATTTTGACTTGTTTTAAGGACATTACATCAAAGTTGGATCAGCCTGTAGTGTGTTTTTCCTCTTTAATTTTGAGGGTGACTCCAAATCTAGACTTCCATGGGTTAATAAATTTGATTTACATTGATAATTTTTGTGTGATTTTGTTGTCAGCACATTCAACTATGTAAAGAACAAAGTATTTAATAAAAATATTTCATTCATTCAGATCTAGGATGTGTTATTTTAGTGTTCCCTTTATTTTTTTGAGCAGTATATATATATATATATATATATATATATATATGGGTCTATGTAAAAACAGTAATACAGTCATTCTAATTTTTACTGTTTATAAATCAAACTACATAGTTGTCATTTTTCGTAGTGTTCGCAGACTTACATTTTTGTGTTATTGTATACAGTAGTATTAGGCATCTCTTAATAATGAAATGATGGCATAGATGAAACCAATAAAATACAACAGTAGGTAGAAATGATTTATATGTAACTATTGCTACAATAAATTAATGCATGTTCAGTTATTACTGATTTGCGAGTTTGGTCAATGTATCTTTATTAAATTTCATAAATTAAAATTCTGTTTAACGATCCATCCAGCTGACACCACTCTCTCTCTTCTTCCGCAGCTTCTCTGGCCTCCTTTGGTAACCAGTTATTGATTTGATGGCACAGACTTCAATCTTTACCTTGGAATAACTTATGTAATTAGGTGTAGTTAGTGTGCCATCAGCCTGCAACACTGCCTAAATTAGTGGCTACAGAAAGAAACAGAGGAACATTCACACTTGATAGACTAGTTAAGTTAATGACAGCAGAAAAGATATGTCACTTAGTCATGCCTTGCATAAAAATGCGTAGGGGGACATGTACTAAGCAGTGATAAAAGTGGAGAAGTGAGCCAGTGGAGAAGTTGCCTATGGCAACCAATCAGCATTGACGTAACATTTATAATTTGCATACTGTAAATGTATACAGAGCAGCTGATCGGTTGCCATGGGCAACTTCTCCACTGGCTCACTTCTCCACTTTTATCACTGCTTAGTACATGTCCCCTTTAATCACTTAGGACAAAAGAGGTTTAATGAATATGGATTGAAAAATAATATGCATATTTATATGCAGTGTGTGTGAATGGCTCATGTGCAGTAGGCTCCAGTGGAAAGAAGGCTTAGATCGAGGTTGGAGATCTCTTTGACATGAGTAGGACACTGTGACTGATGCAGTTTAACTACAAACTCCCGTGGTAAGTTACACAAAACCTGAATACGTTATCTTGATATACATACTTCACCATTGTGCATCCACTAAGTCTTTCTTTTTAGGACCACTTGCGTGGCTTTGTGAGCGAAAGACCAATGAAGGGGAGAAGCAGCTGCTGAAAGAGTGGATTTAAAACCACTTGTACTTTAAAAAAAAAAAAAAAAAGTATGATTTCTGCAGTATATATAAATTATTGTGGCAACACTTAGGGGTACATTTACTAAGCAGTGATAAGAGCGGAGAAGTGAGTCAGTGGAGAAGTGCCCATGGCAACCAATCAGCACTGAAGTAACTTCTGTAATTTGCATACTATAAAATGATACAGAGCTGCTGATTGGTTGATGGGGAAATTTCTCCACTGGCTCACTTCTCCGCTCTTATCACTGCTTAGTAAATGTACCCCTTAGACTTCCTCATGCCGCTGATGAAGTCTTCGTACCACCACAATTTAGCGCCATAATGAAATGCATTGGGTATTGTTACACATATTGGCTTGATATCTGCTGGGGTATACAGAGATGCAAAATTGTTTTATTCCCAATGTAGATGTGCTGCCGTCACTTCCGAATATTATTTTGATATTACTTGGACTTATTAGCACTGAGATATTTGCATATTTCTTTAACTGCACTATATATAGCTATTTATAGTTCCCTTGATATACCAGCCCTCAGAGCAATGAATTAGTAGATGAACTTACACAGCTATCTTTAGCACCTTGAATATGCCCTTAATGTCACTGTAGTTAGGACACAGAGTCAAGCTTGGGGTGCAGCTACTATTATTTGTAGATTGCTCAGTTAGATATACAATTATGAATAGCCCGGCTAACTTTTAGTGACTGCTTCACTACAACTATGTGCTAACCAAGTGCCGTTTTTTTTAAAGTTTTCATTTCTAATTATTGTTCGTTATGTTTAATATAGTGTTTAGTTTATTCACTTTATATCTGTATTACACAGGATGACACTTGGGATACAGCAGCGGCGCCCTGCAGGACGCTATAGCGGTTCCCATGGTAACTACCCTGTTCTTCCGGCGCACCTGACATGCCATCATCCAGCGACGCAGAACACAGCCGAGCGGAGTGGCGGGCGGGGGCACCGATGAACAGGTGAGTATGTTCACGTTTATTGGTTTGGGTATATATGTATGTTGTTTTGTATTGTGTCTTTTACTTGCTGTCTAACCCTGAGGACGGGGATCTGCCCCGAAACATGTCGGCTGCATTGGTCTAAATAAATGACCTGATTATTCATATTGAAGAGTCTGTTTGAGTGCCGCCACACATCCACGCTACATATAGTGACCTAGAGTCACCTGGAGGGCACCGCAGCAGATATATCTCAAGGCTTACAGGAGTGCCGGGCCATCTACAGCCAGTATATATTGGTCCACACAGCAGGTATTGTCGTATACCCTAGGTGTGTTACCTACCAAGGCACCCGCAGCCCTTTATCACCTGAGGACCCAGGACTTTAACAACTCGCAGCAGTCGGTTTTTATCCTGACAGGCATTGGAAAAAATAGCACATACTTGCAGCAATAGATTTTGCCACGTAACCTCTCATTCATTATGGCAGAACTTAACCCTCAATTAGAGGCTACATTGAACCTAGTATATAAGGATGCCAGTGATCGTCTCAGTTTTTCAGATGTGGAGGCACAGGCGAAGAGTCTGTTTGAGTGCCGCCACACATCCACGGTATATATATAAAGATTGTTTTGAAGGCGGCACTCAAAGACTTGCAAAAATAGTGAAAAAAACATCCACGTGTGCCGGAGCCGAGCAGATGTATGTATGTATGTATGTATGTATGTATGTATGTATGTATGTATGTATGTATGTATGTATATATATATATATATATATATATACATACACACACACACACATATATACATATACACACACACACACACAAGACAGTTACCAAAACCTGCCGCACAGTAATATCAATCACAAATAATCACTCCAGTGCAATGGCCATGTACCAATATATGAAAAAAATTAAGCTTATTTGAACCATATGAAGGGTATCATCAGCCAGTGAGTAGTTGGATACATCCATTTTAATTTTAACAACCAGAGAATCAGTAAACCAGAAATATAAAAACAAAGCGTAATACCATTTCATACATGAGCTTAAATCCACTGAAGGATATGAAATGCACGTACAAAATTAAAAACAATAAGAGTGCTTATCTGATATTCAAATGAGGCAATCTGAAACCAACTTATTCAAACAGGAAACGTCCACTGAACACGTTTTATCAGATCCACTGTATATGAAACCAGTGTCTTCATCAGGAGTGATATACTTTTGTTTAAATATTATATATAAAATTAAATGAATCATTGATTCAAGCATTACCAGAGCAATGCAAAATCGTTGGTTATGGGCTCCACACATGGAGGGATGTCCTACAGGGACACATCGCTAGTGACGGGACCTGGTGGGGTGCTGGCATCGGCAGCAACGAGTGATGGCAGGCGGGGGGTCTGCGGGACCATGCTGCTGGCAACGTTCGCCATCTCCTCAGATCCTTCTGCAAGTTGTAGGGATCTGAGGACAACAAATGACCCACAGGCGCGCACAATGGCGTCGTTATCATGCCCCACACACAGCACTTTTTAAATTATGTGTCGTTCTGAAAGGGCAGAAACGCCCACATCATTTAAAACATTGTGCCGTGTGTGAGCACCTTTAGAAAAGTCAGTGCTGAACCATTTTACTATGGCTCTGCCCACTTGTATCAATGTGTACACACAATGTGGCCATAATTGAAGTTTACCTATTAAGAGCTATCTGTTGTTCTAACCATAATAGGCAAAATGTCACCAAATTAAGTAAGTATACAATTTAAGGCATATTTAGTCCCAAAATCAACCAATAGGGGAAATCATACTAGGCAAAATACATGAAATGTTACCAACTAGTGAATAAGAGAAACCGAACATGTCATATTTTTATTTTTCGTCTTTGCAAAAACTGAAAAAAAAGCAAAACTAATGTGCCAGAGGATTTCTCTCATATCTCCAAACTCACAGGTCACAAATAAAATGTAAATGTATGCTAATTTTCTGCTCTCGGCAGATTTTACAATTGAATTTTTGTTTTTCACAAAATCTTTCTTTGCCATGCATTGAATAGTATGTTTACTAAACTTGGTGGCATTCCTTCTGTTAGCTAAAGCTACAGACAGATCTGAATATGGAAACTTTAATTATGGGCACATTGTATAATAAAGCTATTGATAGATGCGGCTGTGTTTTTGCATTTTAACTCTAAATACTTTACTGCAGCTACTGGAGGGGAATTTAGTCATCCATAGCAATTCTCTACCTACACTCTACAATTTCAAATGTGCCATTGTGGGACACTTTACCATCTTTTACTCTGAGTCATGTTTTCCGGCATGCGTTTCGCATCTGGACGCCCCCCAGGACACTGACAGCTGACATCCTGAAAGTGAGTACAGGTTGAGTATCCCTTATCCAACATGCTTGGGACCAGAGGTATTTTGGATATCGGATTTTTCCGTATTTTGGAATAATTGCATCCCATAATGAGATATCATGGTGATGGGACCTAAATCTAAGCACAGGATGCATTTATGTTACATATACACCTTATACACACAGCCGGAATGTAATTTTAGCCAATATTTTTTGTAACTTTGTGCATTGAACAAAGTGTGTCTACATTCACACAATTCATTTATGTTTCATATACACCTTATACCCACAGCCTGAAGGTCATTTAATACAATATTTTTAATAACTGTGTGTATTAAACAAAGTTTGTGTACATTGAGCCATCAAAAAACAAAGGTTTCACTATCTCACTCTCACTCAAAACAGTCCGTATTTCGGAATATTCCGTATTTCGGAATATTTGGATATGGGATACTCAACCTGTATCGGGGTGGGGGATTAGGGTTAGGGCCTGGGGAGAGTAAGTTAGGCACTAGAGGGGGGTTAGGGGATGTGGGGGGTATTTAGCCGTAGCCGACACCCCCAGAGAGTTAGCCATAGCCAACAGACCTGGAGGGTTAGCCCTAGCCGACTCCACCGAAGGGTTAGGGTAGGAGAAGGGTAAAATACTTACCCTGTCCGAAGTTGGGATTCTCACTGTTGGGATGCTGCGGTCAGTCATGTGACCGCCGGCATCCCGATCGCTGACATTTCATACCCAACCCATATTTTCCATGTTTATTTATTTTAATTAGGTCTCCTAATTTGCCCGAGAATGGCAACATATTACTTTGAAAGAATAGCATTAACATCTCTATAGAAGCAGCCCAATAAGGTTTAAGAATAATACACACAGTTTCCCCTACACCATCCCAAAAAATCAGTTGTTGGTATGAATTAACTCTTAGAATTACTGTACTGTAGGTTTCAACAAATACCTGATGGTTAAAGCGGTGATCATCTACAGAGAACAATTAAGAGAATGTTTGTGACATTCAACATCTTTTAATGAATATAAAAAATTAGTATTGCATAGAAAGACTGGAGTCAAATCTCTCAAAATTTCAATTTGTGTGTCATCTCTTCAAAAATACACAATATTTGCCAAGAGAACTATATACAGATTTATTTTCTCCTTTCCTCCTTTAAAAAAAAACCAAAAAAAAACCCTGTAATTTGAATAAAGGCTAAGAAGTAACTATTCTTCTCAATCGGTTATCAAAGAATAGGGCCAACTACACTGGCTAAGAAAGCTTAAATTATTATTACCCCCCAAAAAAGTGAAGAAAACCCCCCCAAAAAAAACTTAGGTTACATAAATTTGTGGTTTTCAAATCCGGACAACTCCAGGAAAAAAAAAAGACTAGGGATTTTGTAAAATAGGAAACAAAAGATAATTAGAAAACAGATATACTGTAGAGAAAAAGAATTGTACATTGAAAGTGTTTTAGTAATATATTTTTTAAGGCTCAAACTATAAATAGCTGACATAATGGAGAACAGTCTCTGTAAGAAAATATCAAGTCAGCTTGATAGTAATACTCTTCTTTTGGAAGTCTCTTTTCCTTTGCATCTCTTGAAGAGTAGTGTAAATTGGAAAGCAGCTCCTGTTCCGTTTTTGGGTCATACCGCCCTAAAAGTTTGTATCTCAACTGATATATATCATCATTTTCCCTTCTTAATCTGTCTTTGCTCTGCGGAAACTGAAAGGGCAGTGCCTGCTGTATATCCTTTATGCTGGTAAACTGAGCTTCTTCCCCTTTAGAACTGGAAAAAAAAAAAAAGATGAAACAAACACCAACTACACTTATAAAAAAACTCAAACAACAAATGTAAAATATACATGTTGAAGATAAAGCGTAAACATATATTAATATATGCTACAGTACATTCTATTCAATTATACGGATTTGTAAAATGATAATCATTAACTACATATAGACCTTTTTTAAACTAACACATTTTTCAAAATCTGGGAAAACATTGTTTGGAGAAGCAGTAAATACAGTACTCTTTCTTTTGCTAGAACAATTACTAAAAAGCGAAAGGGAATTTTTTAAGGGTGCAAATTAGCTACTGTATGTATGGTTAATTCAATCAGCTAAAGGGATAAGGAAGACATTTTAGGAGTCATATACTGTAAAATTCATGTGTTCTATTATATATGTCCTAATTAACCGATTGCCATGCTCCCATCAAGAATATTTGGAACAATTTGGATTAAAAGCGTCATAAGATTTCAAGTTCAAATGAAGAACAACAACACAGGATACCCTGCAAACGTGCAGCTCAGTATGACAAGATACATATGCTAAATGAATCACCAAACATAATGGCACATAGGCAGAAAAATAAAATAAAAATTAAAAGTATGTTGAAGCCACTGGCATATTCTTGCCAATGGTGATATACAGTGAGCATTGAATGAAGGACTTGTTAGCAGAAATTATATCCATACCCAAAGTCAAACTGAATTGTGACCCCCAAAGCGTTGTGTGCACTGGATTGGATAGATTAGGGTATGGACTAATCTGACGACTTCTATTTGTGAAAATTGGAAAAACGGAGGCGTGACGCCGCTGTTTATTAGGGGGCGAGAAGAGGTCAGGGATCTCAGTCATAGGATGGAGATTACCTGGCCTCTGTGATGAGTGGCCTGTGCGTCACCATGGGTCCTGTAAACCGCTTGATGGCGACTGAGGGATGACGCAGGTCGGATCCCTACTGCAGCAGGTGTCTGCTTGTAATAGATGCCTCCTGCTGCTTCACAATACAGCGCTATCACGGTGCTTCCTCTCTGCTCCATCCCAACACTTCAGTCCCATCCACCCACTTCATGTGGTTAGTTCTGTGCGCCAGCCCCCATCCACTCCCATACTGAGCTTGTGCCTCTACTGCAATACTCCCTCGCAGTGGAACTGTTGGAGGGGTGGCACATGCCCCAGCTCCCACTGCAGGACGGGACAGACCTTAAGACATTTTTATATGGATTAGCAATGTAAAACACCTCTCTCATTAACTGCTCTGCCCCACTTATGGTTCCATATTAGATCTCAGCTGCTGCACAGGAACACTTGCCTACTTTTGAAAAAGCATTTGTGAAAGTAACACCTGTAATTGCGGATATGTACTGCTACATCTGCGAGGCATGTCACAAAACGGACTCACATCCAAATGTAAATGAACCCTAAAGCATTTAGTAAGAGCTACTAGTTAATGAAAAGACATAGATATGTTTCAGGGCCTACTTGTGTAGTGTTTTACAAGAGGTCACATATAAGTGGCCAAAAGAAACCTTATTTAAAATGTGTGTAGCAATAGGGATTATTGTGCATTATAACCAATGCAGGGAAATTGCACTGATGATACCATTTGAATATATATCTCTGATTTTAGTTTTATTTCCCCAGGTACATAATATGAGTAAGGTGCAATCAGGGAGATTTCTAGACTCTTCAGGGAGTCAGGGAGATGTGTACTATTTCAGGGAGTCTCCCTGACAATCAGGGAGAATTAGCAGGAACTGTATGTTCATAGGTACGTGGCCGCACTGCTCTACCCTCTTCTATCCTTGAACTAGCAGATTTACACACTGTGGGCCTGAGCAACAGGTGCTATTGTATTTTCACCATATATTTTTTTTATCATATTGGCACATGGACATATTTGTTGCATTCTACTTTGTGGACTAAATTAAATGTTGAGCTTTTATGGATAAACAGATCTTTTATTTTATTTTGTTTCCTTTTTACAAATACTATTCATGGCCTATTACCCTAGTAGCACCACCATAGTATAGTTAAATGTGAGTACAGTGTATTCACACACTGATATATATCCAAGCAATATGAACTCTGGAGTGCATAAATTATGTCTGTATAGCAAGAAGGTGTGGAAGGCTCATCTAGACCGCCGATGGTAATGAAGTAAAACTCACAGTACGCAAAAAAATTGCTTTAGATAGTTTTAGATGTATTGCTGTAAGTCTATATATTAACATGATCTTTGAATCCATTTATAATCATTAATGTGCTTTAAATAATAATTCCATCAAAATATACTACATGAAAAGCTAAGTCCCATCATACAATGGGATTGTATCTGGATCCCAGCGCTTGGGATGCCGGCAGTCAGGCATCCCGATGCTAAGGATCCCGACACCTATTTGGTTAGTAAACTACTCCTAAACCCTAACCCTCCCTTCCCGCAGCCTGACCCTAACCATCCTTGGTTGTGCCTAACTCTAATCCCCCCTCCCCGCAGCCTAAATCTGATCCTCCCTCCTCCGCAGCTTAAAACGAACCGTCCCTTTGGGTACCTAACCCTTCCTCCCCGCAGCCTAACCCTAACCTTACCCACTGCAGCCTAACCCTAACCACTGCAGCCTAACCCTAACCCTTCCTCCCCACAGCCTAACTCTAACCACTGCAGCCTAACCCTAACCCTTCCTCCCCGCAGCCTAACCCTAACCACTGCAGCCTAATCCTAACCCTTCCTCCCCGCAGCCTAACTCTAACCTTACGCACTGCAGCCTAACCCTAACCACTGCAGCCTAACCCTAACCCTTCCTCCCCACAGCCTAACTCTAACCACTGCAGCCTAACCCTAACCCTTCCTCCCCGCAGCCTAACCCTAACCTTAACCACTGCAGCCTAACCCTAACCACTGCAGCCTAACCCTTCCTCCCCGCAGCCTAACCCTAACCTTACCCACTGCAGCCTAACCCTAACCACTGCAGCCTAACCCTAACCCTTCCTCCCCACAGCCTAACTCTAACCACTGCAGCCTAACCCTTCCTCCCCGCAGCCTAACCCTAACCTTAACCACTGCAGCCTAACCCTAACCCTTCCTCCCCGCAGCCTAACCCTAACCACTGCAGCCTAACCCTAACCACTGCAGCCTAACCCTAACCCTTCCTCCCCGCAGCCTAACCCTAACCTTACCCACTGCAGCCTAACCCTAACCACTGCAGCCTAATCCTAACCCTTCCTCCCCGCAGCCTGACCCTAACTATCCTTGGTTGTGCCCAACTCTAATCCCCCCCTCCCCGCAGCCTAAATCTGATCCTCCCTCCTCCGCAGCTTAAAACGAACCGTCCCTTTGGGTACCTAACCCTTCCTCCCCGCAGCCTAACCCTAACCACTGCAGCCTAACCCTTCCTCCCCGCAGCCTAACCCTAACATTAACCACTGCAGCCTAACCCTAACCCTCCCCGCAGCCTAACACTAACCTTAACCACTGCAGCCTAACCCTAACCCTTCCTCCCCGCAGCCTAACCCTAACCTTACCCACTGCAGCCTAACCCTAACCCTTCCTCCCCGCAGCCTAACACTAACCTTAACCACTGCAGCCTAACCCTAACCCTTCCTCCCCACAGCCTAACCCTAACCTTACCCACTGCAGCCTAACCCTAACCACTGCAGCCTAACCCTTCCTCCCCGCAGCCTAACCCTAACCACTGCAGCCTAACCCTAACCCTTCCTCCCCGCAGCCTAACCCTAACCACTGCAGCCTAACCCTAACCCTTCCTCCCCGCAGCCTAACCCTAACCGTAACCACTGCAGCCTAACCCCAACCACTGCAGCCTAACCCTAACCCTTCCTCCCCGCAGCCTAACCCTAACCTTACCCACTGCAGCCTAGCCCTAACTCTTCCTCCCCGCAGCCTAACCCTAACCTTACCCACTGCAGCCTAACCCTAACCTCTGCAGCCTAATCCTAACCCTTCCGCCCCGCAGCCTAACCCTAACCCTCCCCCCTGCAGCCTAAACTCGCCCCCACTCACGGCTTACCAGTGCCATGTCTCAGCAGACTTTGATCAAGATTCCGGCATTTGGGATCCCGGCGCCGGCATTTCAATCCATGTTGGGATGCCAGTGTCGGCATTCTGAGTATTGTCGGGATTCCGACTTCAGTATTCCATAACCCTCCAACTGTACCTTTTTGGCAGGTACAGTACCTTCTTTATGGTCTGTACTGATTTTTGACTCTCCAAACTTCCATTGCAAGTATAGGAAAGGGGGGTGGGGTGGCCACGTCCCTTTACCCGTGGCCACGCCCCTTTACCCGTGGCCATGGACCCTTTTCTAATTTGTACCGATTTTTATGTGTAAAATGTTGGAAGGTATGGTATTCCAACTGCCAGGATCCTGACTGGATCCCCATACAATGATTACTTTACAGCAAATACAGGGCCACCTTTCTTTTCATATTCTTACAAGAGTTTCTAATTATTAAGCACCAGGTAGAGGACAATTATAAGTGTAATTACCTGCAAATAATAAGATTTTACTTACCGGTAAATCTATTTCTCGTAGTCCGTAGTGGATGCTGGGGACTCCGTAAGGACCATGGGGGATAGACGGGCTCCGCAGGAGACTGGGCACTCTAAGAAAGATTTAGTACTACTGGTGTGCACTGGCTCCTCCCTCTATGCCCCTTCTCCAGACCTCAGTTAAGGAAACTGTGCCCGGAAGAGCTGACATTACAAGTAAAGGATTTTGGAATCCAGGGTAAGACTCATGCCAGCCACACCAATCACACTGTATAACTTGTGATAAACTTACCCAGTTAACAGTATGAACAAACAACAGAGCATCAACCAATGGATGCCAACATAACATAACCCTTTATTAAGCAATAACTATATACACGTATTGCAGAAAGTCCGCACTTGGGACGGGCGCCCAGCATCCACTACGGACTACGAGAAATAGATTTACCGGTGAGTAAAATCTTATTTTCTCTAACGTCCTAGTGGATACTGGGGACTCCGTAAGGACCATGGGGATTTTACCAAAGCTCCCAAACGGGCGGGAGAGTGCGGATGACTCTGCAGCACCGAATGGGCAAACACAAGGTCCTCCTCAGCCAGGTTATCAAACTTGCAGAATTTTGCAAATGTGTTTGAACCCTACCAAGTAGCAGCTCGGCAAAGCTGTAATGCCGAGACCCCTCGGGCAGCCGCCCAAGACGAGCCCACCTTCCTTGTGGAATGGGCTTTCACTGATTTTGGATGCGGCAATCCATCCGCAGAATGAGCCTGCTGAATCGTGTTACAGATCCAGCGAGCAATAGTTTGCTTTGAAGCAGGAGCACCCAGTTTGTTGGATGCATACAGGATAAACAGCGAGTCAGTCTTCCTAACTCCAGCCGTTCTGATTACATAAATCTTCAAAGCCCGGACTACGTCAAGCAACTTGGAATCCTCCAAGTCACAAGTAGCCGCAGGCACCACAATAGGTTAGTTCAAATGAAAAGATGACACCACCTTAGGCAGAAATTGCGGACGAGTCTGCAATTCTGCCCTGTCCTTCTGGAAAACCAGATAGGGGCTTTTACATTACAAAGCCGCCAATTCTGACACACGCCTAGCCGAAGCTAAGGCCAACAGCATGACCACTTTCCACGTGAGATACTTTAGCTCCACAGTCTGAACCTCAGGCAGTGAAGCCAGTTCTTTTTGAAAGAAAATGGATAGGGCCGAAATCTGGACCTTTATGTACCCTAATTTTAGGCCCATAGTCACTCCTGACTGTAGGAAGTGCAGGAATCGACCCAGGTGGAATTCTTCTGTAGGGCCTTCCTGGCCTCACACCAAGCAACATATTTTCGCCATATACGGTGATAATGTTTTGCTGTCACGTCCTTCCTAGCCTTTATCAGCGTAGGAATAACTTCATCCGGAATGCCTTTTTCCGCTAGGATCCGGCGTTCAACCGCCATGCCGTCAAACGCAGCAGCGGTAAGTCTTGGAACAGACAGGGCCCTTGTTGCAACAGGTCCTGTCTGAGAGGCAGAGGCCATGGGTCCTCTGTGAGCATTTCTTGCAGTTCCGGGTACCAAGTCCTTCATGGCCAATCCGGAACAATGAGTATTGTTCTCACTCCTCTTTTTCTTACAATTCTCAGCACCTTTGGTATGAGAGGAAGAGGAGGAAACACATAGACCGACTGGAACACCCACGGTGTTACTAGTGCATCCACAGCTATCGCCTGAGGGTCCCTTGACCTGGAGCAATACCATTTTAGCTTTTTGTCGAGGCGGGACGCCATCATGTCCACCTGTGGCAGTTCCCGTCGATTTGCAATCTGCGTGAAGACTTCTTGGTGAAGTCCCCACTCTCCCGGGTGGAGGTCGTGCCTGCTGAGGAAGTCTGCTTCCCAGTTGTCCACTCCCGGAATGAACACTGCTGACAGTGTGCTTACGTGATTCTCCGCCCAGCGAAGAATTCTGGTGGCTTCTACCATCGCCACCCTGCTCCTTGTGCCGCCTTGGCGGTTTACATGAGCCACTGCGGTGATATTGTCTGACTGGATCAGAACCGGTTGGTCGCGAAGCAGGGTCTCCGCTTGACTTAGGGCGTTGTATATGGCCCTTAGTTCCAGGATATTGATGTGAAGGCAAGTCTCCTGCCTTGACCACAGCCCTCGGAAATTTCTTCCCTGTGTGACTGCCCCCCACCCTCGGAGGCTTGCATCCGTGGTCACCAGGACCCAGTCCTGAATGCAGAATCTGCGACCTTCGAGAAGTTGAGCACTCTGCAGTCACCACAGGAGAGACACCCTTGCTCTGGGGGATAGGGTGATTAACCGATGCATCCGAAGATGTGATCCGGACCACTTGTCCAGTAAGTCCCATTGGAAGGTATGGAACCTGCCGAAGAGAATGGCCTCGTATGATGCCACCCTCCTTCCCAGGACTCGAGTGCAGTGATGCACTGACACCTGTTTTAGTTTTAATAGATTCCTGACCAGTGTCACGAGCTCCTGAGCTCTCTCTATCGGGAGATGAACCTTTTTCTGGTCTGTGTCTAGGATCATGCCTAGGAGAGGCAGATGAGGTGTAAGAACCAACTGCGACTTTGGAATATATAGAATCCAGCCGTGTTGCCGTTTCACTTCCGGAGAAAGCGATACGCTGTTCAGCAACTGCTCTCTTGATCTCGCTTTTATGAGATCGTCTAAGTACGTGATAATAGTGACACCTTCCTACCGCAGGAGCACCATCATTTCCGCCATTACCTTGGTGAATATTCTCAAGGCCGTGGAGAGACCAAACGGCAACGTTTGAAATTGGTAATGACCATCCCGTACCGCAATTCTGAGGTACGCCTGATGAGGTGGATAAATGGGGACATGAAGGAATGCATCCTTTATGTCCCGAGTCACCATAAAATCTCCCCCTTTCAGGCTTGCAATCACCGCTCTTAGCGATTCCAACTGGAACTTGAACCCTTTCAGGTATATGTTCAGGGATTTTAAATTCAATATGGGTCTGACCGAACCGTCTGGTTTCGGGACTACAACATGGTCGAATAATAACCCCCTCCTTGTTGAAGGAGGGGAACCTTGACCACCACCTGTTGAAGATACAATTTATGAATTGCAGTTAACACTGTTTCCCTCTCGTGGGGGGAAGCCGGCAGGGCCGTCGGTGAGGGGGCATCTTCTCAAAGCCCAGCTTGTATCCCTGAGACACAATATCTATTGCCCAGGGATCTAACAGGGAGTGAACCCACTTGTGGCTGAACTTACAAAGGCGTGCCCCCACCGGGCCTAGCTCCGCCTGTGGAGCCCCAGCGACATGCGGTGGATTTTTGTAGAGGCCGGGGACGACTTCTGTTCCTGGGAACTAGTTGTGTTGTGCAGCTTCTTTCCTCTGCCCCCGCCTCTGGCAAGAAAGGACGCACCTCGGACTTTCTTGTTTCTTTATTCGAAAGGCTGCATTTGATAATGTCGTGCTTTCCTAGGCTGTGCAGGAATATAAGGCAAAATATCAGAATTACCAGCTATAGCTGTGGAGACCAGGTCCGAGAACCCTTCTCCACACAATCCTCAGCCTTCCACATGCCTCTTAAGTCGGCATCATCTGTCTATTGCATATTCTACAGGACACGTCAAGCAGAAATCGACATAGCTTTGACTCTAGGACCCAGTATACTCATGTCTCTTTGGGCATGTTTAATATATATATATATATATATATATATATATATATATATATATATATATATATATATATATATATATATATATATATATATATATATATATCCAATTTGCACCGGCACTCCGCTGTATCCCAAAAGACTGTGCCCGGGTGCCCTCCAACAAGAACCCAGTGTGGGTCTTATACAAGCTTATAGTAGCAACAGGCGGCACTCTCAGGACTGTAATACTGGTAACCACGGACAAGACAAGAAAACTACTCCATAGATCTGTAGATCAACGTTTCGATTTATCAAAAAACCGTCATCAGGATCATATAACAAATATTACATACATGACATACTTACATACCCTCGTTAGGAAGCCGCCGGCGCCGCGCCGTCTCCCGGGTCTGTGACGTCACTGACGTCACCACATGTGCGCCGCGCGCCCACCGGCGCGCCCAGATGACAGCCCGGCGTCATGACAACCCGGCACAACAACCCCCCTGTGAAAACATAATGAAAAACATAAAAAAACAAGCTTCCACATGGTTACAGATTTCAAACACAGACCTGTTATCAATCACTGCACCGATGCTGAACAATCAGTGGATATCTGGCCAAATAAGAATTCTCTAGTACAGTCATAGCACCTAAATCCCGTCAAAACTATATTGTAAAATACGATCATATTACAAAAAGCAATTCAATGGTAACATTTCATTTAAACCGCGGGGGGAGACCGTATCCAAACGGTGAATCCACCGCGATTCTTTCTGCAGCAATACTCTATGGCGATCACCCCCCGCATTCTCTTAGGTGCTTGATCGATAATCTTGTATCGCAGGGTACTCAGCCCATGATTGAAGACTTTAAAGTGCCGAGCAACTGGCTGACTGTGTGTCCCAGTGTTGTTTTCCAACGCCTGTCTAATCGCAGACCTGTGAAGAGCCATTCTTTCTTTGAATTGCCTTGTGGTCTTCCCCACATAGAGGAGACCACAAGGACAACGAATAATGTAAACCACAAATGTGCTGGAGCACGTCAACACCTGTCGGATGGCACATCTAGCTCCCGTGTGTGGGTGCGGGAAAGAACTCCCCGTCTCCATAAAGTTACACGTGGTACACCCAGTGCACCTGTAACAACCAGGTTTTTTGGTCAGAAAATTGGTCGGAACCAACTCCTGAAAGGAAGAAATGTCATTCTTCACCAACCAATCTTTCAGATTACGATCCCTGGCAAAACTGGGCATCACAGTAGCGTTACGGAGACATGGCAAGTCCCTGTCCGTAGTCACAATGGGCCACAATCTTCGCTTCAATCAAGGCATCAACAGAGAGAGATTGACCTCATGGTACGTCAATTTATGTTGAGGGGGTACAAATATGATGCCTTGATTGAAGCGAAGGAGAAAGTGCTTAAAACTCCCAGGGCTAAGACGCTTATGAAGAGCCCGGGCAGGAGGGGGGGCAGAGAGGTTGTCCCTTTTGTTCAGAAGTTTCACTCCTCTAGTAGAGAGATTGCCAAATGTGCCAAAAGATTGTGGCCCATTGTGACTACGGACAGTGACTTGCCATGTCTCCGTAACGCTACTGTGATGCCCAGTTTTGCCAGGGATCGTAATCTGAAAGATTGGTTGGTGAAGAATGACATTTCTTCCTTTCAGGAGTTGGTTCCGACCAATTTTCTGACCAAAAAAACCTGGTTGTTACAGGTGCACTGGGTGTACCACGTGTAGCTTTATGGAGACGGGGAGTTCTTTCCCGCACCCACACACGGGAGCTAGATGTGCCATCCGACAGGTGTTGACGTGCTCCAGCACATTTGTGGTTTACATTATTCGTTGTCCTTGTGGTCTCCTCTTTGTGGGGAAGACCACAAGGCAATTCAAAGAAAGAATGGCTCTTCACAGGTCTGCGATTAGACAGGCGTTGGAAAACAACACTGGGACACACAGTCAGCCAGTTGCTCGGCACTTTAAAGTCTTCAATCATGGGCTGAGTACCCTGCGATACAAGATTATCGATCAAGCACCTAAGAGAATGCGGGGGGGTGATCGCCATAGAGTATTGCTGCAGAAAGAATCGCGGTGGATTCACCGTTTGGATACGGTCTCCCCCAGCGGCTTAAATGAAATGTTACCATTGAATTGCTTTTTGTAATATGATCGTATTTTACAATATAGTTTTGACGGGATTTAGGTGCTATGACTGTACTAGAGAATTCTTATTTGGCCAGATATCCACTGATTGTTCAGCATTGGTGCAGTGATTGATAACAGGTCTGTGTTTGAAATCTGCAACCATGTGGAAGCTTGTTTTTTTATGTTTTTCATTATGTTTTCACAGGGGGGTTGTTGTGCCGGGTAGTCATGACGCCGGGCTGTCATCTGGGCGCGCCGGTGGGCGCGCGGCGCACATGTGGTGACGTCAGTGATGTCACTGACCCGGGAGACGGCGCGGCGCCGGCGGCTTCCTGACGGGGGGGAGACGAGGGTATGTAAGTATGTCATGTATGTAATATTTGTTATATGATCCTGATGACGGTTTTTTGATAAATCGAAACGTTGATCTACAGATCTATGGAGTAGTTTTCTTGTCTTGTCCGTGGTTACCAGTATTACAGTCCTGAGAGTGCCGCCTGTTGCTACTATAAGCTTAGGTGTATATGTATGTATGCATATATATATATATATATATATATATATATAATAAGAATTTACTTACCGATAATTCTATTTCTCGGAGTCCGTAGTGGATGCTGGGGTTCCTGAAAGGACCATGGGGAATAGCGGCTCCGCAGGAGACAGGGCACAAAAAGTAAAGCTTTAGGATCAGGTGGTGTGCACTGGCTCCTCCCCCTATGACCCTCCTCCAAGCCTCAGTTAGGTACTGTGCCCGGACGAGCGTACACAATAAGGAAGGATTTATGAATCCCGGGTAAGACTCATACCAGCCACACCAATCACACTGTACAACCTGTGATCTGAACCCAGTTAACAGTATGATAACAGCGGAGCCTCTGAAAAGATGGCTCACAACAATAATAACCCGATTTTTGTAACTATGTACAAGTAATGCAGATAATCCGCACTTGGGATGGGCGCCCAGCATCCACTACGGACTCCGAGAAATAGAATTATCGGTAAGTAAATTCTTATTTTCTCTATCGTCCTAGTGGATGCTGGGGTTCCTGAAAGGACCATGGGGATTATACCAAAGCTCCCAAACGGGCGGGAGAGTGCGGATGACTCTGCAGCACCGAATGAGAGAACTCCAGGTCCTCCTTAGCCAGGGTATCAAATTTGTAGGATTTTACAAACGTGTTTGCCCCTGACTAAATAGCCGCTCGGCAAAGTTGTAAAGCCGAGACCCCTCGGGCAGCCGTCCAAGATGAGCCCACCTTCCTTGTGGAATGGGCATTTACATATTTTGGCTGTGGCAGGCCTGCCACAGAATGTGCAAGCTGAATTGTATTACACATCCAACTAGCAAAAGTCTGCTTAAAAGCAAGAGCACCCAGTTTGTTGGGTGCATACAGGATAACAGCAAGTCAGTTTTCCTGTCTCCAGCCGTCCTGGAACCTATATTTTCAGGGCCCTGACCACATCTAGCAACTTGGAGTCCTCCAAGTCCCTAGTAGGCGCAAGACACCACAATAAGCTGGTTCAGGTGAAACACTGACACCACCTTAGGGAGAGAACTGGGGACGAGTCCGCAGCTCTGCCCTGTCCGAATGGACAAACAGATATGGGCTTTTTTGAGAAAAAAACCACCAATTTGACACTCGCCTGGTCCAGGCCAGGTCCAAGAGCATGTTCACTTTTCATGTGAGATGCTTCAAATCCACAGATTTGACTGGTTTTAAACCAATGTGTTTTGAGGAATCCTAGAACTACGTTGAGATCCCACAGTGCCACTGGAGGCACAAAAGGGGGTTGTATATGCAATACTCCCTTGACAAACTTCTGGACTTCAGGAACTGAAGCCAATTCTTTCTGGAAGAAAAATCGACAGGGCCGAAAGTTGAACCTTAATGGACCCCAATTTGAGGCCCATAGACACTCCTGTTTGCAAGAAATGCAGGAATCGACCGAGTTGAAATTTCTTCGTGGGGCCTTCCTGGCCTCACACCACGCAACATATTTTCGCCACATGTGGTGATAATGTTGTGCGGTCACCTCCTTTCTGGCTTTGACCAGGGTAGGAATGACCTCTTCCTGAATGCCTTTTCCCTTAGGATCCGGCGTTCCACCGCCATGCCGTCAAACGCAGCTGCGGTAAGTCTTGGAACAGACATGGTACTTGCTGAAACAAGTCCCTTCTTAGCGGCAGAGGCCATAAGTCCTCTGTGAGCATCTCTTGAAGTTCCGGGTACCAAGTCCTTCTTGGCCAATCCGGAGCCATGAGTATAGTTCTTACTCCTCTACGTCTTATAATTCTCAGTACCTTAGGTATGAAAAGCAGAGGATGGAACACATACACCGACTGGTACACCCACGGTGTTACCAGAACGTCCACAGCTATTGCCTGAGGGTCACTTAACCTGGCGCAATACCTGTCCCGTTTTTTGTTCAGACGGGACGCCATCATGTCCACCTTTGGTAATTCCCAACGGTTTACAATTATGTGGAAAACTTCCCCATGAAGTTCCCACTCTGCCGGGTGGAGGTCGTGCCTACTGAGGAAGTCTGCTTCCCAGTTTCCATTCCCGCAATGAAACACTGCTGACAGTGCTATCACATGATTTTCCGCCCAGCGAAAAGTCCTTGCAGTTTCTGCCACTGCCCTCCTGCTTCTTGTGCCGCCCTGTCTATTTACGTGGGCGACTGCCGTGATGTTTTATCCCACTGGATCAATACCGGCTGACCTTGAAGCAGAGGTCTTGCTAAGCTTAGAGCATTATAAATTTACCCTTAGCTATATTTATGTGGAGAAAAATCTCCAGACTTGATCACACTCCCTGGAAATTTTTTCCTTGTGTGACTGCTCCCCAGCCTCTCGGGCTGGCCTCCGTGGTCACCAACATCCAAAACTGAATGCCGAATCTGCGGCCCTCTAGAAGATGAGCACTCTGTAACCACCACAGGAGAGACACCCTTGTCCTTGGATATAGGGTTATCCGCTGATGCATCTGAAGATGCGATCCGGACCATTTGTCCAGCAGATCCCACTGAAAAGTTCTTGCATGAAATCTGCCGACTGGAATTGCTTCGAAGGAAGTCACCATTTTTTTACCATGGCCCTTGTGCAATGATGCACTGATTTTAGGAGGTTCCTGACTAGCTCGGATAACTCCCTGGCTTTCTCTTCCGGGAGAAACACCTTTTTCTGGACTGTGTCCAGAATCATCCCTAAGCACAGGAGACTTGTTGTCGGGATCAGCTGCGATTTTGGAATCTTTAGAATCCACCCCTGCTGTTGTAACAGTATCCGAGATAGTGCTACTCCGACCTCCAACTGTTCCCTGGACTTTGCCCTTATCAGGAGATCGTCCAAGTAAGGGATAATTAAGACGCCTTTTCTTCGAAGAAGAACCATCATTTCGGCCATTACCTTGGTAAAGACCCGGGGTGCCGTAGACAATCCAAACGGCAGCGTCTGAAACTGATAGTGACAGTTCTGTACCACGAACCTGAGGTACCCTTGGTGATAAGGGCAAATTTGGGACATGGAGGTAAGCATCCCTGATGTCTCGGGACACCAGATAGTCCCCTTCTTCCCGGTTCGTTATCACTGCTCTGAGTGACTCCATCTTGATTTGAACCTTTGTAAGTGTTCAAATTTTTTTAGATTTAGAATAGGTCTCACCTAGCCTTCTGGCTTCAGTACCACAATATAGTGTGGAATAATACCCCTTTTCTTGTTGTTTTTAAAACCCCTGACGTTGTTTTTGAGACGTCTGGACCGGTACTAATTGTTTGTCGGCCGTCTCATGTCGTCAACCGACCTTGGCGCGTGTTGACATTATCACGTAATTCCCTAAATAAGCCATCCATTTCGGTGTCGACTCCCTAGAGAGTGACATCACCATTACAGGCAATTGCTCCGCCTCCTCACCAACATCGTCCTCATACATGTCGACACACACGTACCGACACACAGCACACACACAGGGAATGCTCTGATAGAGGACAGGACCTACTAGCCCTTTGGAGAGACAGAGGGAGAGTTTGCCAGCACACACCAAAAACGCTATAATTATATAGGGACAACCTTATATAAGTGTTTTCCCTTATAGCATCTTTTTTATATATTTCTAACGCCAAATTAGTGCCCCCCCTCTCTGTTTTAACCCTGTTTCTGTAGTGCAGTGCAGGGGAGAGCCTGGGAGCCTTCCCTCCAGCCTTTCTGTGAGGGAAAATGGCGCTGTGTGCTGAGGAGATAGGCCCCGCCCCTTTTTCGGCGGCCTCGTCTCCCGCTCTTAACGGATTCTGGCAGGGGTTAAATATCTCCATATAGCCCCCGGAGGCTATATGTGAGGTATTTTTAGCCAAAAAAGGTTTTCATTTGCCTCCCAGGGCGCCCCCCTCCCAGCGCCCTGCACCCTCAGTGACTGCCGTGTGAAGTGTGCTGAGAGGAAAATGGCGCACAGCTGCAGTGCTGTGCGCTACCTTAAGAAGACTGAGTCGTCTTCTGCCGCCGATTCTGGACCTCTTCTCGTTTCAGCATCTGCAAGGGGGCCGGCGGCGAGGCTCCGGTGACCATCCAGGCTGTACCTGTGATCGTCCCTCTGGAGCTAATGTCCAGTAGCCAAGAAGCCAATCCATCCTGCACGCAGGTGAGTTCACTTCTTCTCCCCTAAGTCCCTCGTTGCAGTGATCCTGTTGCCAGCAGGACTCACTGTAAAATAAAAAACCTAAGCTAAACTTTTCTAAGCAGCTCTTTAGGAGAGCCACCTAGATTGCACCCTTCTCGGCCGGGCACAAAAATCTAACTGAGGCTTGGAGGAGGGTCATAGGGGGAGGAGCCAGTGCACACCACCTGATCCTAAAGCTTTACTTTTTGTGCCCTGTCTCCTGCGGAGCCGCTATTCCCCATGGTCCTTTCAGGAACCCCAGCATCCACTAGGACGATAGAGAAATATATATATATATATATATATACACACACATACACATACATACACACCTATCACTTAAGACAGCATCTTTAATATATATATATTTCTATATATATATATATATATATATATATATATATACACTATGGTCTCAATCTCTGCTGATAAGGTACCTGTCCACGCTGCCACAGCGCTATAAACCCATGCCGACACAATCGCCGGTCTGAGTAGTATACTAGAATGTGCACGCTATCTGCAGAATCCCTGAGAATAGCTAGTGCTACCTTCTAGGCAAACGGGACACCCTAGGGGAAGATTCCCATCACATCCTGGCCCTAGTGGGGAAAGGATACTGCCTGAGAATTCTTTGTGGGAAGCTGCAGTCTCTTGTCTGGAGATTCCCGCTCTTTTTCCTCATGAGAGGAGGGAAATTTACATCAGCTTTCTTCCCTTAACATGTGTACCCTTGTGTCAGGGACAAATGAGTCATCAGTGATATGCAAATCATCTTTTATTACAATAATCATATATTGAATACCTTTCAGCCATCTTGGCTGTAACTTTGCATTATCGTAGTCGACACTGGAGTAAAACTCCGTGTCGATATCAGTGTTTATAATTTTGGATAGTGAGCATTGTGAGACTCTGAAGGTCTCTGTGACATAGGGACAGACAAGGGTAGATTTCCTGTCTGTTCTCTAATCTTTTGTGCAATAAATTCACCTCAGCTCTTACACCTATCCAAACAGGTGTCGGCGTTGTCGACGAAGACACCCTCTCACACACATATTTGCTCTATCTCCTCCTTAGGGGAGCCTTTTACCTCAGACATGTCGACACACACGTACCGACACACCACACACACAGGGGATGCTCTATTTGAAGACAGTTCCCCCACAAGGCCCTTTGGAGAGACAGAGAGAGTGTATGCCAGCACACACCCCAGCGCTATATGACCCAGGAATCACACAGTAACTTAGTGTTAACCCAGTAGCTGCTGTATATATTGTTTTTACGCCAATTTATGTGCCCCCCCTCTCTTTTACACCCTCTCTATCGTGCAGGGGAGAGCCTGGGGAGCTTCCTCTCAGCGGATCTGTGGAGAGAAAATGGCGCTGGTGAGTGCTGAGGAAGAAGGCCCCGCCCCCTCAGCGGCGGGCTTCTCCCGCGATTTTGTGTAAAATTAATGGCGGGGGCTCATGCATATAACAGTGTCCAACTGTATATATGCTGCTAATACCAGGAGGTGCTTAATTGCTGCCCAGGGCGCCCCCCCCTGCGCCCTGCACCCTACAGTGACCGGAGTGTGTGGGTGTAATGCGGGAGCAATGGCGCACAGCTGCAGTGCTGTGCGCTACCTCATGTGAAGACAGGAGTCTTCTGCCGCCGATTTCGATGTCTTCTTGCTTCTGCCGGCTTCTATCTTCTGGCTCTGCGAGGGGGACGGCGGCGCGGCTCCGGGAACGGACGACAAGGTCAGGTCCTGTGTTCGATTCCTCTGGAGTTAATGGTGTCCAGTAGCCTAAGAAGCGCAACCTAGCCGCAGTTAGTAGGTTTGCTTCTCTCCCCTCAGTCCCTCGTAGCAGAGAGTCTGTTGCCAGAAGAAGCTCTCTGAAAATAAAAAACCTAACTAAAATACTTTCTTATTAGCAAGCTCAGGAGAGCCCACTAAAAGCACCCAGCTCTGGCCGGGCACAGATTCTAACTGAGGTCTGGAGGAGGGGCATAGAGGGAGGAGCCAGTGCACACCAGTAGTACTAAATCTTTCTTAGAGTGCCCAGTCTCCTGCGGAGCCCGTCTATTCCCCATGGTCCTTACGGAGTCCCCAGCATCCACTAGGACGTTAGAGAAAATAGGAAAACACAGTTTCCCACAGGAGGTGCTGTTCAACTAATTAAAATGTATTCATTATCAATTTTAAGAACACACACATATTAATATTAAAATATAATTTATTTAAAACATACACCTAATTGGGGGAAACCAGTACTGAAAAAATAGGATTTTGATACCTACCGGTAAATCCTTTTCTCTTAGTCTGCAGAGGATGCTGGGGATGCTTCAAGAACCATAGGGTATAGACTGGATCTGCAGGAGACATGGGCACTTTAAGACTCTAAATGGGTGTGAACTGGCTCCTCCCTCTATGCCCCTCCTCCAGACCCCAGTTATAGGAACTGTGCCCAGGGAGACGGACATTTCGAGGAAAAGGATTTATTGTTAAACTAAGGGTGAGATACACACCAGCTCACACCACAAACACGCCATACAACAAGGCATTAGCAAAAAGTCCAGTCAACGGCATGAACAAAATCAGCAACAGGCTGACCATAACCGAAACACAACCTTAGTGTAACACAAGCAATAACTATTCAACAAGTACTGCAGATAGTGTCCGCACAGGGACGGGCGCCCAGCATCCTCTACAGACTAAGAGAAAAGGATTTACCGGTAGGTATTAAAATCCTATTTTCTCATACGTCCTAGAGGATGCTGGGGATGCTTCAAGAACCATGGGGTTTATAACAAAGCTCCAGAACGGGCGGGAGAGTGCGGATGACTCTGCAGCACCGATTGACCAAACAAGAGGTCCTACTCAGCCAGGGTATCAAACTTGTAAAACTTCGCAAAGGTGTTTGATCCCGACCAAGCAGCAGCTCGGCAAAGCTGTAATGCCGAGACCCCTCGGGCAGCCGCCCAGGATGAGCCCACCTTTCTGGTAGAATGGGCCTAAACCGATTTTCGGTAACGGCAATCCCGCTGTAGAATGAGCCTGCTGAATCGTATTACATATCCAGCATGCAATAGTCTGCTTGGAAGCAGGAGCCCCAATCTTGTTGGGAGCCCACAGGACAAACAGAGCCTCTGTTTTCCTAATCTGAGCCGTTCTGGCGACATAGATTTTCAAAGCTCTGACCACATCAAGAGACTTCGATTCCGCAAAGGCGTCAGTAACCACTGGCACCACAATAGGCTGGTTTACGTGAAACGATGAAACTACTTTTGGCAGAAATTGCTGACGAGTCCTCAACTCCGCTCTATCTGCATGGACGATTAAATAGGGGCTTTTGTGAGACAAAGCCGCCAATTCAGACACCCGCCTTGCGGATGCCAAGGCCAACAGCATGACTACTTTCCAAGTAAGGAATTTCAACTCAACCTTACGTAAATGTTCAAACCAATGAGATTGCAGGAACTGCAACACCACATTAAGATCCCATGGTGCCACTGGGGGCACAAAGGTCTGAACTTCTGGAAGGAAGGCCAATTCTTTCTGAAAGAAAATTGATAAGGCCGAAATTTGTACTTTAATGGGGGCTAACTTTAGGCCCGCATCCACTCCTGCTTGCAAAAAATGGAGCAAACACCCCAGCTGAAATTCTTCCGTAGGAGCCTTCTTGGATTCACACCAAGACACATATTTTCTCCAAATACGGTGGTAACGCTTCGCCGTTACTGCTTTTCTAGCCTGAAGTAGTGTGGGAATTACTTCACTGGGAATACCCTTTCGGGCTAGGATTTGGCGTTCAACCGCCATGCCGTCAAACGCTGCCGCGGTAAGTCTTGATACACGCACGGTCCTTGCTGTAACAGGTCCTCTCGTAGAGGAAGAGGCCAGGGATCTTCTATGAGCAATTCTTGAAGATCCGGATACCAGGTCCTCCGTGACCAATCTGGAACAATGAGTATCGCCTGAACCCTTGTTCTTCTTATATCTTTACCACCTTTGGAATGAGTGGAAGTGGAGGGAACACATAGACTGACTTAAACACCCACGGTGTCACCACGGCGTCCACCGCTATTGCTTGAGGGTCCCTCAACCTGGAATAATATCTCTGAAGTTTCTTGTTGAGGCGAGACGCCATCATGTCTATTTGAGGAATTCCCCAACGACTTGTCACTTCTGCAAAGACCTCTTGATGAAGACCCCACTCTCCTGGATGGAGATCGTGTCTGCTGAGGAAGTCTGCTTCCCAGTTGTCCACTCCTGGAATGAAGACTGCTGACAGAGCGCTTGCATGTTTCTCCGCCCAGCGAAGAACTTTTGTGGCCTCCGCCATCGCTGCTCTTTGTTCTGCCCTGGCGGTTTATGTACGCCACTGCTGTTATGTTGTCTGACTGAATCAAGACGGGCAGACCGCGAAGAAGATGTTCCGCTTGCAGAAGGCCGTTGTAAATGGCCCTTAATTCCAGAATGTTTATGTGCAGACAAGCTTCCTACCTTGACCATTTTCCCTGGAAATTTTCCCCCTGTGTGACTGCTCCCCAGCTTCGGAGACTTGCATCTGTGGTCACCAGGATCCAATCCTGAATCCCGGAACCTGCGTCCCTCTAGGAGGCGAGAACTGTGCAGCCACCACAGGAGAGAGATTCTGGTCCTGGAAGATAGGATTATTTTCCGGTGCATGTGCAGGTGAGACCCGGACCACTTGTCCAACAGGTCCCACTGAAATACCCTGGCATGGAACCTGACAAACTGAACGGCCTCGTAGGCTGCCACCATCTTCTCCAGCAACCGAGTGCATTGAAGAATTGACACTCTTGCCGGTTTCAGAATCTGTTTGACCATGTTCTGCATTTCCAGAGCCTTTTCCAGCGGAAGAAATACTCTCTGTAATTCTGTATCCAGAATCATACCCAAGAATGACAGCCGTGTTTCGGAACCAACTGTGATTTTGGCAAGTTTAGGAGCCAACCATGTTGTTGCAGAATTGTCAGGGAGAGCATAACGTTTTTCAGTAATTGCTCCTTGGATCTCGCCTTTATCAGGAGATCGTCCAAGTACGGGATAATTGTGATTTCCTGCTTGCGCAGGAGAACCATAATTCCGCCATAACCTTGGTGAAAATCCTCTGAGCCGTGGACAGACCAAACGGCACGGCAACGTCTGAAATTGGTAATGACAATCCTGAACAGCAAACCTCAGATAAGCCTGATGTGGAGGATATATGGGGACGTGTAAGTAGGCATCCTTTATGTCGACTGACGCCATAAAATCCCCCTCCTCCAGACTGGAGATCACTGCTCGGAGAGATTCCATCTTAAATTTGAATTTTTTCAGATAGAAATAGAGGGATTTTAGGTTCAGAATCGGTCTGACGGAGCCATCCGGCTTCGGGACCACGAACAGGCTCGAATAAAAGCCTTCCCCCTGTTGTGACAGGGGTACCGTGACAATGACTTGATTTTGACACAGCTTTAGTATTGCAGTGCATACTACCTCCCTATCTGGAAGAGAAGCTGGCAAGGCCGATTTGAAAAATCGGTGAGGGGGCACGTCTTGAAACTCCAATTTGTACCCTTGGGTTACTATTTCCAATACCCAAGGATCCAGGGCCGAGCGAACCCAGACCTGACTGAAGAGTCGGAGACGTGCCCCCACCGGTGCGGACTCCCGCAGAGGAGCCCCAGCGTCATGCGGTGGATTTGGTAGAAGCCGGGGAGGACTTCTGCTCTTGGGAACTTGCCACAGCCTGTGACCTTTTCCCCCTTCCTCTTCCTCTCGCAGCAAGGGAGGAAGACCCTCGTCCTTTTTTGTATTTATTGGGCCAAAAGGACTGCATCTGATAGTGTGGCGTTTTCTTTTGTTGTGCAGGGACATAAGGTCAAAACGATGACTTACCCGCGGTAGCCGTAGATACCAGGTCAGCAAGGCCATCACCAAACAAGACACCACCTTTATACGGCAGAGACTCCATAGCCTTCTTAGAGTAAGCATCAGCATTCCATTGATGAATCCACAATGCCCTCCTAGCCAAGACTGCCATGGCATTGGCCCTTGATCCCAAAAGGCCGATATCCCTCGCAGCTTCCTTTAGATAGGCTGCAGCATCCCTGATCTGACCCAGTGTCAAAAGAACACTATCCCTGTCCAGGGAATCTATATCAGATGACAAGTTATCTGCCCACTTTTCAATAGCGCTGCTCACCCATGTGCAACGGCAGGCCTGAGCAGCGCACCTGTAGCGACATAAATGGATTTTAGTGCATTTTCCTGCTTACGATCCGCAGGATCCTTTAGGGCTGCCGTGTCAGGAGACGGAAGCGCCACCTTTTTGGACAGACGCGATAGAGCTTTGTCCACCGTGGGAGTTGACTCCCACTTTTCCCTGTCCCCAGAGGGGAACGGATATGCCACTGGAATTCTCTTGGGAACCTGTAACTTCTTGTCAGGATTTTTCCAAGCTTTTTCAAAAAGAGCGTTCCATTCATGAGAGGGAGGAAACGTCACCTCAGGTTTCTTTCCCTTAAACATACAGACCCTAGTATCAGGAACAGCAGGGTCTTCCGTGATATGTAAAACGTCTTTTATCGCCACAATCATGTACTGAATGCTCTTAGCCAGTTTAGGATTCAATCTGGCATCACTATAGTCGACACTGGAATCAGAGTCCGTGTCGGTATCTGTATCCGCTATCTGGGTAAATGAACGCTTCTGTGACCCCGAGGGGGTCTGAACTTGTGATAATGCATCCTCCATGGCTTTTCTCCATGTCTGGTTCTGAGACTCAGATTTATCCAATCTTTTATTCAATCGAGCCACATTAGCATTCAAAACACTCAAAACATTTACCCAATCAGCCGTCGGCGGTGCCGACACGGTCACTCCCACAGCCTTTTCTGTCCCCACTCCAGCCTCCTCCTAGGAAGAGCACTCAGCCTCAGACATGTCGACACACGCGTACCGACACCCACAACACACTGGGGCTATAGGGGACAGACCCACAGCAAAGCCTGTTAGACAAACACAGAGGGAGTTCTGCCAGCTCACAACCCAGCGCCTATCCCGGTTCTGAAGCATGTAATATACTGCCCAGAGCTGTTAGCGCTTTTAATATCAATAAAATTGCACCAAATCCCCCCCACCCCCACCCCCCACGTTTTGCACCCTGTTACTTGTACAGCAGTGTGGGAGGCCAGGCTCAGCGTCTCTGCAGCTGTGAAGAGAAAATGGTGCTGGTTAGAGCTGTGAGGGCTAAGCCACGCCCCCTTAATGGCGTGCTTCAGTCCCACTTATTTTTATATATTTATACTGGCGGGGTCTGTATTTAGTGCCCAGGCACTGTATACTCTTATGCCAGTTGCTATTGAGGTTTTATGCTGCCCAGGGCGCCCCCCCCTGCGCCCTGCAGTGCCGCTTTGTATGCGGGAGCATGGCGCGCAGCGCGCCCGCTGCGCGGCACCTCAAAGCCGTCACTGAAATCTTCTGCCGTCACTGAAGTCTTCTGATCTTCTTCTACTCACCCGGCTTCTGACTTCTGGCTCTGCAAGGGGGGTGACGGCGCGGCTCTGGGAACGAGCATCTAGGCTTACCTAGCGATCAGACGCTCTGGAGCTAATGGTGTCCAGTAGCCTAAGAAGCAGAGCCTTGAAACTCACAGAAGTAGGTCTGCTTCTCTCCCCTCAGTCCCACGATGCAGGGAGCCTGTTGCCAGCAGGTCTCCCTGAAAATAATAAACCTAACAAAGTCTTTTTTCTGAGAAACTCTGGAGAGCTCCTCAGTGTGCATCCAGTCTCACTGGGCACAGAATCTGGGGGAGAGGCATAGAGGGAGGAGCCAGTTCACACCCATTTAGAGTCTTAAAGTGTCTCCTGCGGATGCCGTCTATACCCCATGGTTCTTGAAGCATCCCCAGCATCCTCTAGGACGTATGAGAAATCAGCTGATAAAACGGTGTTAGTATTGGTATTAGCAGTTCCATAGACTTAGTAGTTTAACTTATTAGTATAAGAATCATAGTTCTTTAAAAAGAAACGTCTCCACTTGCAAGTGTTAGAATATTAGTTTGTAACCAGGATGCAATATATAGAACTCCTTGTGAGAACTGTTAATAATCAGCAAAGTCAGTCTTTACAAGCAGCTCACTGTGTGTAAATCTTAACCCAGTTCCACAGGGGTATACAGGTCCTCCCTACCTCTAGCTACTAATATTTGCATATATGCAGCTCGGAGGAGGAACTATCAGATTACAATGTCCAATGCAGACTAAACAGATCCTCTATCTCCGGCAGCTTATAAACACAGGGCTCTTTGAGGACACCAGGGCAATGCAACGCATTTCTCCACCTATACCACATTATCAGCGGCTTCCGTAAACTGATGAAGCCACTGATCATGTGAATGGTTGATTGTCATTATTTCCTATATATTACATTGTCATCCTCTCCCAAACATTATCAGACTTCCGTTCTAAGCTGCCAACAAGTTGGTTGGTTGGTTGGACAGATAATTTTAAAGTGTAAGGCTAGCTTAAGCCATAGGCTCTCAAACGCGATCCCCAGGACCCCCCCAAAAGTTCATATTTTCCTGGTCTCCTCACAGAATCACAAGTAAATAATTAGCTCCACCTGTGGCTCTAATAAAATGTGTCAGTGAGTAATGACTACACCTGTGCACCTGGAAAACGTGAACTATCTGGGATCCTGAGGAACAAGTCTGAGAACCACTAGACCACAGGTTCTCAAACTTGGTCCTCAGGACCCCACACGGTGCATGTTTTGCAGGTCTCCTCACAGAATCACAAGTGACATAATTAGCTCCACCTGTGGACCTTTTAAAATGTGTCAGTGAATAATTAATACACCTGTGCACTTGCTGGGTTACCTGCAAAACATGCAGTGTGTGGGGTCCTGAGGACCGAGTTTGAGAACCACTGCACTAGACTAAGCAAACATTAATTAGATATCCACAAATGATGCTACATAACTGTGTAGATATCTGCTGGATCAAATGCCAACAGTACAGTATACTCCTTTTTTCTTACTATTCTTATTTTCATACTATTATCTTACCTTTGGTAATATATAGATAAAAGAAGTCGCAATATAAGATGGTCTGTACGAGCCCAGCTACAATTGCAATAAGATCAAAGAATCCCTCATACTGATAGCGCCAGATCCAGTTGAAAAGATAGAGGGTACGGTAGATTCCCAAAGCAAAGAGGTAGTGGCTGGTAATGGTCTCCGCTTCCCCAGTCTTACTGACCATAAACAGTTGTGGCAAAATTGCAACAGACTCCAGGTAAATGGAAAATGTCCACAAAATCTGCAAAATAAATGACAGCAGGTATATTCTATTATCAGTAGTGTGCTATGCAAAACACAACACACTATTTAGAGTGATGCAATATACAGTACCAAACAGGACCTCGGTGGTAAAAGTGAAATTAATGAGACCGTGGATAGAAATATGACAGCTCCCATACACATTATGTCCATATGTATGTTTATTGTATCTCCAAATACAGTATGTACTGTATTCTCAGCCAATGCCTTGATATACAGTATAGTGACAGATTTTTTTTGTACTTTTGGTTCAGTTGAAAAATGTAAGTATTGCATTTGAAAACTCCTAACATATATATTTATTAGGTCAAGGACATAGAAAGGTGTGATAATACCACCCCATTTCCCCAGTGCCTGATTATCAGAGCACTTTCCTTCTGACATAAGAGAGAAAACACATGAAAAAGCCTCCCTCCAGCCTGGGGGGCAGATGCCCCTTGCCCAGACTGCTGCTGCTTGAATGGCCCTAAAATCGTGGGGCCCTGGGCAGCTGCCCAGTGTGCCTGTACATTAAGATTGACCTGACTCCAGGTTTTAACAGATCCATGCTTGAGTACATGCTTATTGTGCTTCAACCACCTGTGGTCAGTTTGGATAACCTTAAAACCTAGACATTTAGGGGTTTAAGCATATGGTTTGGGATAGTTTTAAGCAATAGTTCACTTTTATACAGCCCCTTGCACTCTCTTGTAGTTCAGCACCCATCAAGTAGCAAGTCAATAAAGGTCCCTATCAAAGGATCCAGCAGGCTTATTCAGAATATTTATTTATGTTCTGTTTAAATTGACTGGATAGGTTGAGACTTTATACCAGCTACACCTAATCTTCAAAAACACATGGACATAAAAGTGAGTGCTTCATGTTATCCCAACTTTACTCTGTAGCATAATAAGTAGCAATCTGCAGCTGATGACACTGGCCAGTAATGTAATACAGATGCTCCCCCTGCTCAGTATTTAATATGTAATCTATCATGGGGATGATACACTTGGTACAGTATAAAGGTTCATTTTAACCACTTAACTGTCAATTTTTTTTTCCAAAAACCGCTCCGAAATTGTCTGGGTTTTTTTTTTGTGATAGATTTAGGTAAAGAATAGTTAAATAAATTATCCAAAATTATTTTCTTTAAAAACAAGAAAAGAAATAATAGTAAAAATAAAAAAAAATCATGGAAAAAAAATTGATGATCGAAACATTGTGACCATCGATGATCGTGACATCGCAACCATCGTGACTTCCTGTTTTGGGCATGCGGCCCTCTCAGTAGCCCTCAGAGCCCTTCAGGAAGGTGAGGGGCTGTGTTTTTTTACATTTTCCCAGCGGCTGCTAATGTCAGCCGCTGGATGAGGGGTTCTGCTAGGCTGACCAATCAGCAGCACAGCAAGCACTGGAGGGGAGAGAACCAGGAAGCAGAGAGCAGCTACTGCAGGAAGCTTTGCTTCCCGCTGCTGCACAATGAGCTTTCTGACTGGTCGCATCAGATGCGACCATGTCAGGGAAAGCCCAGCCTGGTGTGGTCGCATATGATGCGACCATGCCAGACAAGTGGTTAAAAGGGTTGTCCAAATGAAAGAAACGTATTACAAGTACACTGCCACACAAGAAATCTTCAATTATTTTGAGAGAAAAGAAAATTCCTAAATATTGGGCCTAATTCAAGGTTGAACGCAAATATATTCGCAAAGGCAAAGTTGCAATCAATTGCAGAATGTACGCAAATCTGCACACACAAAAAAATACATGCCCACAGTGCAAAGAAAACCCCCAAAAATCGAAATACACAAAATAGGAGTCACCCTGAAAGCTATGAAAACTAGCGTTAGAAGCAATTATACTGCAGTTTCTTTGCAGATTAGCGTTCATTTGCACTAAGAGAACCTCTGCCTTAGAATTTCCAGTAAATTAAACTACAAACACAGGGTAATGTGCATATGTTACTAATGTCCTAAACTGTAATACATGAACAGTTTGAATGATGCACTTACCAATACCAACATAAGCTAAACAAAGGAATAAACCTGAAATTCAGAATGCATAAGGGTCAAAAACCTGCAGCTAAAATGGTGAGGCAGCACACAAGCTGTGTGTGATTTTACTAAATCAGCTGTGTGCGATTATTTGCTAATTCTACAGCCATCACATCAATCATCGATGTTACTGATGCCATTATAGTGACTTGCACAGTGTGCATAACTCTATACCTGCCCAGAATCTGCATTGACTTTTCCTGTTCTTTAAGCTTGTCTATCTGCAGATATGCGTATATGCACCGCCCTGGACCCAGGTACATACTCCCACTACACGCCCCTGTTACACGCCCACATTTGTAAACTTGCAGAGACTGCCCACAGAAACTCCTCCGCCACCCCTTTTTACCATTGTTTAGTTGAGGGGTTATTTCTAGTCTGCTGAATAATTTAACAGAGGCGATATTTACTCTATTCCGTATGCAAATATAGCGTCGGGCATGCGCTGTGCAAATTTTGCGCCTGCGCAGTATATCGATTATTGGAAACAGCAAATGCATTTGCGTTCAACCTTGAATTAGGCCTATTATGCACTTTCCATCATGACTCTCTGCTATGTATTGGACCTAATGAAGAGATGTATGCAAATGCATTCACAGCTGTGAATTTGTACTAAGGAGCTGTAGAAAAATAGGCAAATGTCGCTGCAGCCTGGATTTGTATTGCGGCATCCACCAGCGTCTTTGCAAATCCCAGTGGCTGCGTACAAAGATACAGCGTCCGTCGCAGATCAGTCGATTTATGAAGATCTGAGTGGCCCTTTGGTCATGCAGTATGGCCGTAGGAAGCAAGATTCAATAGCCATTGTAAATGCATACCGTATTGCAGTTATAAGCATTAGCATGTCCCCAAAACGATCGCAACATGCCTGCGTTTATTCCTACTCTCCCTAGTTACCTCCCACAAATGGACCCTGACTGACAATCACTTTGTGAATAAATCATGTCTGCGACAACCATTGCGGCACATGTGCAGTGTGACTTAGACACATGCGTACACTGTCGATAATCGCTCAACTGCAAAAATAAATAAAAAAATGTGTTTGCATATATCACAGCTGAAAATCCTGGGGCCAAATGAAATAGCCTGGGAGATTTAAGGCAGCAGTGTTATAGGCCCTACACACATGCCGATATTCTGAAAGATATGAACGATCTCGTTCACAAATGAACGAGAACTCGTTCATATCTTTCAGTGTGGAGACTCCAGCGATGAACGATGCGCGGCCCCGCGCTCGTTCATCGCTGATCTCCCGTCGGCTGTGCATGCAGGCCAATATGGACGATCTCGTCCATATTTGCCTGCACTTCAATGCAGCCGGGTGACGGGGGGAGTGAAGAAACTTCACTCCCCCCGTCACTGCCCCCCCGCCGCCGGGTTGCTCGTCGGCCGTATCGGCCGTCTGGCACCTCGGCGGCGCATCGCCGAGTGTGTAGGGCCCCTTATACGAGGCATATTCAGGCTGGATTTGTCCTAAAAAAATTGCTGCTTTAAAACATCTTATTATACTATTACTATATTACTAAGTGGTCTATTTACTAAGCCTTGGATGGAGATAAAGTAGACCGAGATAAAGTACCAGCCAATCAGCTCCTAACATTTTTCAAACACAGCCTGTGACACGGCAGTTAGGAGCCGATTGGCTGGCACTTTATCTCCGTCCACTTTATCTCCATCCAAGGCTTAGTAAATAGACTCCTAAATCGCTGAAATCTCTGCACTTGCCACAACTCGCAGGCAGGGCCATAGAGAGATTGCTGAGGCCTCGGTAAAGCAGGGGGTGTGACCTAATCACAGAGGTGTGGTCGTGCCCCCTTTAAAAAATAAAATAAAGGACTGCTTACGCACCACAGAGCAGTGCCAACTTACACAGGGGGGCGACGTAAGCCCTTCAGCCAAGAGCAGATCCAGGGTGGGCGCAATCAGCGCTATCGCTACCCCCCCCCCCCCCCCATTCCCTGCAGGCAGAGGAGACTGCTGCACTCAGTGGAAACACCGCAGGCCAGCACACAGCAATGCCTTCCAAGGTATTTTTGCCAGCATGTAGCTCACCTTTAGGTATTTTACACGTTACGTGGCTACAGTATACTTACTTTGTGTATATAATTTTAAAGAGTAACCTGACCATAAACACAAACAAAAGTATTAAGCAATTGCATTCCAACAGCTTTTTAGTTATAAAGACCTCAGGTTTTGCATGTTCCGTTGATTCTTTTCTTACCTCTAGAGGAGTGAAATCATGGTTGACTAGAAAAGCCAAAATAGCTGTAGGGACAATAAGAAACTCCACGCGGAAGGTGTCATGGTTCCCATCATAAGTAGCTTTGAATTTGCTGTAGATCATCCAGACTGTGGCATAAGAACTTGCAACGTAGACAATCTGAGAATGCAGAGGATATACACGTTCACATTATACACTTTCAGGTATACGTAAAGCACTACTGTACATCCCATATTACGTTTAGAGAAAAGCATGCTGCCTGTATTGTTTAATCAACCAACAGAGTAGCCGTTGACAGGTGAAATATAGAATTATATTTCCATATTTTGGAGACACTTGTACTACACACACACACACACACACACACACACACACACACACACACACACACACACACACACACACACACACACACACACACACACACACACACACGTTCAGCCAGATCCTTAAAATGAAGATACTCTTCACAGTGTTCAAAATGAAATCCCATATGAATGAATTGCTAAATAAATTTGGTGTATCAGATTGCACACCCAGAGGCGCTCACATTAACAGTACCAACCCAAAGTTGGACACAGATGGGTGAGATTCTGTAGATGAATCTATCTGCTGCTGTCATGTTCTGCTGTACACATCACGGTACAGTCACAATGATTATAGTGCCTTCGTCTGCCTGTTCTGGCGGCACTTTTCAATCAGCGCTTAGAATTGAATCGACCCCAGAAGATGAAACAGAATTGTCAATTCCGGTCACATACAGTACACTTATCCTCAAATTGCACCCAATAGACCTGTTCAGTCCGTCATAGACTTTGCTACTTAGCCACACCAAAACACTAATCCTAAGTACCTAGTACACTATGGGGGTCATTCCAAGTTGTTCGCTCGTTGCCGATTTTCGCAACGGAGCGATTAAGGCAAAAATGCGCATGCACATGGTACGCAGTGCGCATGCGCTAAGTATTTTAGCACAAAACTTAGTAGATTTACTCACGTCCGAATGAAGAATTTTCATCGTTGAAGTGTTCGGAGTGTGATGGACAGGAAGTGGGTGTTTCTGGGCGGAAACTGACCGTTTGCTGGGAGTGTGCGGAAAAACGCAGGCGTGTCAGGATAAAACGCGCGAGTGTCTGGAGAAACGGGGGAGTGGATGGCCGAACGCAGGGCATGTTTGTGACGTCAAACCAGGAACGAAATGGGCTGAGCGGATCCAGTGTAGGAGTAAGTCTTGAGCTACTCAGAAACTGCTAAGAAATTTCTATTCGCAATTCTGCTAATCTTTCGTTCGCAACTCTGCTAAGCTAAGATACACTCCCAGAGGGCAGCGGCCTAGCGTGTGCAATGCTGCTAAAATCTGCTAACGAGCGAACAACTCGGAATGAGGGCCTATAAGCAGACTGGGCCTGATGCGGATTTGTACGCAAGTCCGATGGTTTACGTACATATCCAATGGGTTGTTCTGCGCCTGTGCAGAACGGGTCCTGCGATATCGCTGACAGTCTCCCCTTAGCCATAGCATGAGTGACATGTTGTGGTATTTGGTGGTGGAGCAGACGCAGCAATCAGGTCAGTTTTACAAAACGGGAGCGTGACGCCTGTGTTTTGTAGGCGTGTCAGGCCCAAGGTCTGCATCATTGGAGACAGACCTCCTGGATCCAGCTGACATGTTCCGTCGGCAAGTAAGCTTTGGTATACACAGACTGGTTGGGTGCAGCAACCATTGCGACCTGTGATCCGATGCTGCATATTCGGACGCAGCACTTGGATGGCAGATGTATGCAGAAGGGGTCTGGGACTGAGGGTCGACAGCACAAAGGTCGACACACCTTAGGTCGACGCCAATTGGTCGACACACCTTAGGTCGACATGGACAAAAGGTCGACATGGACAAAAGGTCGACATGAGTTTTTTATGTTTTTTTGGTGTCGTTTTCTTCGTAGAGTGACCGGGAACCCCAATTAGTGCACCGCTTCGCTCGCCATGCTTCGGGCATGGTGCCTTCGCTCCGCTACCGCTTCGCTCGGCACACTTTACCGTTCCAATCGTAGTCCACGTGGATCGTTAAGTATGAAAAGGTTAAAAAAAAAAGAAAAAAATCGCGAAAAACTCATGCCGACCTTTTTCTATGTCGACATTGTTCCTGTCGACCTTTTGTCCATGTCGACCTAAGGTGTGTCGACCAATTGGCGTCGATCTAAGGTGTGTCGACCTTTGTGCTGTCGACCTGGAGTCCGGATACCATGCAGGAGGCATCTATTTTCTACAGATGCTTCCTGCTGTATATGCATTTCTACAGTATTGCACAGCCGTTTCAAATCAGGCCCTAAGACGCAAGACTGAGGAAACAGTAAGAAAGTTGTAGAAAAAGTACACATTCTATAGACTGGAAACTGCTCCATTCCATTGTTATTCCCCTCACTAATACAGTCCCCACGTCTTACAGATCATGAACTTTCGTTCGTTAGAGATACACAAATTCCTTTCACGTGTGCCTGACATTACTCCAGTTCCGTTGCTAATGTTCTAGTGACTGTCCTTGTTTGAACTGTCTGTGCTCCATGTGCAGAAACTTAATAAAACCAGTGGGTTTCCAGCATACAATTCCCTTTGCTCCATTTCCTACTGAACCCAAACGAAGTTCACAAAAAACCAACCGGTGTGACACAATTCCTTTGCTACAAATAAACTAAACCTAAATACCTAGTACGCTATTTGTGAAGGAAGTAGCAAAATTGAGGAAAAGGTGCACAGTGTGGCAATGTGCCAGGCGTCTCGCACTATATGGTACAAAAGGGATGACAGGTGTATGAGGAAACACCTGTATATGACCCAATGCAATGAGTAGACTGTCTATAGCTTCAGGCAAAGATCAATAATATTGTAAAAATGTGTCTATAAAATAACACAAACACAGCATTTAGGTGCAATAACTGTGTATGAACACATCATCTTTCCTTCAGTTTCTAACCAAATGTGTTTAATGAGATATAGGGGTATATGCAATTGCGGTCGAATTGCCGCAAATGTCGAAAAACGGGCCTATTTCGACACAAAACTTTTTTTTGACAATGCAATTCAGTACTTTTCGACAAAAAAACGGACTTTTCAAATTCGACTTTTGGAAATTCGACAGTTGACAAATTCGACATTTCTGCAATGGTAAAAATGCGGCTTTTCGACAAAAGTATATTCAATTGAAAAATGTCGAATCGACAACCGTTTCCTTCCGCCTCACTTTGCTGGCGGAATGTAATAAAAAAAATTTAAAACATGTTTTTTTGGTGTTTTTTTTTATTGCTAATAGCATATCTATTTATATTAGAAGGGATTAGGTACTTTGGTTTGTCTATTAGGATTTTCAACTATTATTTATATATTTTTTTAAATAATTTTTTTTTTTTAACTGACTAAAATTGAGAGAGCATGGTTTTCAGTGGGAAGGGGTGGGAATGGGTTAAAATTCTGAAAAAAAAAATGCGTGGGGTCCCCCCTCCTTAGCATAACCAGCCTCGGGCTCTTTGAGCCGGTCCTGGTTGTAAAAATACGGGGGGAAAATGGACAGGGGATACCCCGTATTTTTAGAACCAGCACCGGGCTCTACGTCCGGTCCTGGTGCAAAAAATACGGGGGACAAAAAAAAGCGTAGGGGTCCCCCGTATTTTTTGAACCAGCACCGGGCTCCACTAGCTGGGGAGATAATGCCACAGCCGGGGGACACTTTTATACCGGTCCCTGAAGCCGCGGCATTAAATACCCAACTAGTCACCACTGGCCAGGGTACCCTGGAGGAGTGGGGACCCCTTAAATCAAGGGGACCCCCCCCTCCAGCCACCCAAGGGCCAGGGGTGAAGCCCGAGGCTGTCCCCCCATCCAAGGGCTGCGTATGGGGGGCTGATAGCCATGTGTAAAAATGAATGACACACACATACTTACCTATGTTCACACGCCGACCTCGGTCCACTTCTCCATGTAGAATCCGGGGTACCTGAAAATAAAATTATACTCACCTAAATCCAGTGTGCCCTGTCCTGTTTTTGTAATCCACGTACTTGGCAAAAAAACAAACCGCATACCCGATCCACACGGACTGAAAGAGGTCCCATGTTTACACATGGGACCCCTTTCCCCGAATGCCGACACCCCCCGTGACTCCTGTCACAGAGGGTCCCTTCAGCCAATCAGGGAGCGCCACGTCAGCGGCTGACCGCGGGTAACCTCACCGCTGACCGCAAAGTTCCCACCATTGAATATAATGGAGAGGCTTTGCGATGCACTGTCTGACAGCTCAGACGCGCATAGCCAATCAGGAGAGTGCCACGACGTAGCGCTCCCTGACTGGCTGAAGGGACCCTCTGTGACAGGAGTCACGGGGGGTGTCAGCATTCGGGGAAAGGGGTCCCATGTGTAAACATGGGACCCCTTTCAGTCCGTGTGGATCGGGTATGCGGTTTGTTTTTTTGCCAAGTACGTGGATTACAAAAACAGGACAAGACACACTGGATTTAGGTGAGTATAATTTTATTTTCACAGGTACCCCGGATTCTACTTGGAGACGTGTGGACAGAGTCGGCGTGTCAACATAGGTAAGTATGCGTGTCGGCATGTATGTAATAAAGTTTTACTTTCAAGGTGTGTGTGTGTCCTGTTTTTATTTGGGTATTTTTTTTTGCAGAAGAACTACAGGTACCAGCGGGCCCGTTTCCCCTCCGCATGCTGGTACTTGTGGTTCTCCAAGTACCAGCTTGCGGGGGAGGCTTGCTGGGACTTGTAGTTCTTCTGCAAAAAAACATATTCTTACATTTTTACACATGGCTATCAGCTCTTGGATGGGGGGGGGGGGGGGGGGGGGAGGACAGCCTCGGGCTTCACCCCTGTCCCTTGGGTGGCTGGAGGAGGGGACCCCTTGATTTAAGGGGTCCACACTCCGCCAGGGTACCCCGGCCAGGGGTGACTAGTTGGGTATTTAATGCCACGGCCGCAGGGACCGGTATAAAAGTGTCCCCCGGCTGTGGCATTATCTCCCCAGCTAGTAGAGCCCGGTGCTGGTTCAAAAAATACGGGGGACCCCTACGCTTTTTGTCCCCCGTATTTTTTGCACCAGGACCGAACGCAGAGCCCGGTGCTGGTTCTAAAAATACGAGGGATCCCCTGTCCATTTTCCCCCCGTAATTTTACAACCAGGACCGGCTCAAAGAGCCCGAGGCTGGTTATGCTTAGGAGGGGGGTCCCCACGCAATTTTTTTAAGGGTTTTTTAACGATTTTTGTGCCGTCCGAAAAGTCGAATCCAGGACGCACTTATCCGTCAATTGGTCCGTTTTTCGACAGCGGGACTGTCGAATCCATTTTTTATTGAATATGTAGAATTCCGGCACCCGCCGCCCGGAATTCGACGGTCGAATTGTGTCGAATTTAAAAACGGGCGAAAAAATGCCGCAATTCGCCCAGAATTGCATATACCCCATAGCATTTTCTCGCTTTCAAATTTTAAGATCAAAATGGCTAATCTAATGTCTTCTTTACATGGCTACCGCAAAACATCAAATCTGTCAAGGTTCAGTGTCGGACGGGGTCATGTAGGGACCACCTTAGGAATGTAGTGTAGGGGGACCATGTTAAGGGGTTTGGTTAGCCGCCACACACACTGGCTAACCATTATCTGAATTTTGGCGTACTTTCTATAGAAGCAAACTAAGCACTCGTTTATCAGTGGTTCTGCTTCACCAGGTAACTGATCAGAGTAACAATGTATAAGTTGAGTGCACAGTCTGGAACTTGACCCCTAGAGGAAAGAATGGGCCCTCAGGCAATGGGGCCCAGTGGGAATTTCCCCTGTGGGCCAGTCCGACCCTGTCAGGGTTTATTTAACCAAATGATTTGCTACCCTTTATCAACTACCTAACATCCTCCCAGCATTCCCATCTTATATTAATAGGGATTTAAATAAGTAAAAAATTTAGAGCAAGGCTAGCTGGACATATAACCAAGACTACCTCCAGTTTGTCACTGAAATAGCCCATAAGAATCTAACCAGACTTTTCCTTAAATGTACAATACAATATTTTTAGTGTGAGGAAAAACTCTCTCAGGCCTGATTTCAAAAAGGCCTGAAAAAGCAGGTGGACTTGCAAATCCCAGTATGATTATACGGCCAGTGCGGCATAAGGTGTGCAATGGATCTGGGTCAGCCATTTCGACTCCGCAGTGCCTTCCTCTAATGTTCTGCTTGCCCTTATTTTGGGCCCATTCTTTTACCAAATAACTCAGTAGACGTTAGATGTATCACTCAACTCTAATTTCCTCCTAGTTAGTACCATTGTTGGGATGTCCATTAAATGAATGTGTCACTAGGAGATCCCACTTGTGCAGCAGTAGAAACAGCATTTTTTTATTTATTCTGAAACACTCATTTAGCTCATTTAGGAGTTAATGTATCAAGCAGTGTTAAGAGTGAAGAAGTTGACCGGTGGAGAAGTTGCCCATAGCAACCAATTAACGTTGAGGTAGCATTTATCAAGTGCACTCTATAATCTAAAAGGCAAAAACTGATTGGTTGAAATGTGCAGCAACTCCACTTTTATCACTGCTTGATACATTAACCAGTTTCTGCACATTACCACAAATATAGTGAATTACCTTCATGGAGCTATTGTAGACGGAGATAAAGTTTGTGAACAGGTCTAGGTACCGAGAGGTGAATACAACTGCAAAGAGGATCTGACTCTTCCCAGAGATACCTAAAAGTGAGAATGAGTTGTAGTGATTTATACTGTAGCTTTACATATATTATATCTCATATAATAAAAATAAAACAGAAACATTAAAGAAAAAATAAAATAAAAATGATATATACACACACACATTATATATATATATATATATATATATATATATATATATACACACACACACACACACACACACACACACACACACACACACACACACACGTATTTAGATAGATAGATAGATAAATTCCTCCTTTCCACATCTCACACAGTAATTCTTCAACCTACAGTATCCAGATTTGACTTTATGTACAGAGTTGTCAGGATAAAAGCATTTATGTGCTTTGTTGATTTCAAATAGACACATGAAAAAAAGCTTTCATGTTCAAGAACTTTTCTTTAATATCTCAAATAAAATACAACAACCTGTTTGTCAAAATAAATTTCATTTAGGACTCTTTGAAAAAACCTTCTACTGACGTTGGTCCGATCCTCTTTATCAAAGCAGCTTTACTGTTAAATATCCCAGGAGCCTCCTATTCTGCAGCTTTCCTGCTGCCTATTGAATATGGCTTGCACATTTAATGGCTCCCTGTACATCTATCATTATTCTGTGCAAGTGTCTAACACCATGATACGCAATCCGTAACTGACGTTTATAACAAATCTCACTTCCACTGCGGTGTATCCAGGTCTGACAGTACACAAATGCTTTCTAGGGGCTGTATATGTAATGTCGCCCGAGTTCGGTGGCCGTGCAGGATGCTGGACGAACTCAGACGTTTTCTTATAGGGGCAATCACTGCACAGCCACCAAACTCGGGCAGTGATACAAACATCCGTAGTCGTGATGCAACAAACTTACAGACACAAAGGGGCATATGTATTAGGGTCCAAGCTTGCCTTGTACATGATTGCCGAATTAAAAAAAACGTCCAAGATCGGCCGGCATCCAGCACCTCCGGGAAACTCGGACCCTATTACATATGCCCCAAAATTGGAATCTAATGGATGCATCTATAGAGAACTACAGGATGGGCCCAATCCTATAGTGTTATAACTAAGGGGGAATTCAATTGTTTTTCGGGTACCTGTCAAAGCTATTCAATGCCACAGGCGTCCAATATTTCTGCTCGCAATCTCCTGAGGTGGCAAGCAGAAATGCATGAAAAGTCGTGCTTCTGTGTGCTCAAACTGCAGTCCATTGCACCTGCCCCCATCGGCAAAACAATTGTATAGCTATAGTATATCAGGCGCCCATTACTTATGGCACACTAAAAGTACTGAAACACTAAAACTAATTCCCCCATAAGAGTGACTACATTCCTGAATCTTACACTTTTGGTCCACGGTGACCTCATTCTGTAATAGCCACAATTCTCTGATTGTACACCAGAAATAAATCCCCAATCTATAGGTCAGAGGTGATATTTCTGTACATTGGTGGTATCTATGTTTGCGAATTCCCAGGCTACTGTCATCTGATTGTCCTTACAGATTCTTCATTAGGGTGTGCAAACACTAGGGAGGACGATCCAGATCCCGGGATTTAGGTCCAAAAATGGCAGGGATTCAATACCGGGATTAGAATCCTTGGGATTGAGGGATCAGCGTTGAGCTTCCTCATGACGCTCAGACGCTGCCGGCTTCCTCCTCCCGGCTCCCCCGCGCAGCGCGACATGCAGTCACAGGTCATGCTGCGCTGTCACCCCCGCCGGGAGCCTCCGAGAGGGAGAACACCCGCCCCGGATGTATGGTTAGTTATGTGTGCTGGGCGGGCCGAGGGGGGCGGCCACATAGGGAAAAGCCGAACCCGGGTATCCCGGAAATGACCATTTTTCAATCCCGATACCCGGGATTGAAAAAATGGCCCGGGATTGTCCTCTCTAGTAAAAACTGTCTCAGGTTGGAATATGCATATATGAGTTTGTCATTGAAGAGGTCTGCATACTGTATATACAATATGTGAAGAACGTTGTAATCACTATTTACATTTCATAGACAATAAGAAATGATTATGAATATTTGACATATATAGGCCCAGATTTATCAAGCGTTGGAGGGTGATAAATAGCACGGTGATCAAGTACCAGCCAATCAGCTCCTAACTGACATGGTACAGGCTGCGTTTGAAAAAAATGACAGTTGGGAGCTGATTGGTTATTACTTTATCATTGTGCTATTTATCACCCTCCAAGGCTTGATAAATCTGGGTATTAATATGATGCGTACACTTGTAGAGAGTGATTACACAAATGAACATTTTAATAAAACAGAATTGCAATGCGTACAAATGTAAAGAGTGAATACGCAACTCAACAGGCAGGTCGGCACAGCAGGGGACGTGGCATGGCATATGTCAGAGATGTGTGTGTGTGTGTGTGTGTGTGTGTGTGTGCGTGTGTGTGTGTGTGTGTGTGCGTGATAGTGCAGTTGCATCATTGTGACCCTGCCTCCCGCGATGCAATGCCACGATTACCAGCACTGCAAAGCAGGGGGTGTGGCTACGTTGACATGATTCAGCGATAATCACGTTATCGGCTGCTCGGACCCCACTTTACTCAGAAAATGGGTGGCGCTGGGCTTACGCAGTGCAGCACCGGGAGCCTCCTGCCCATTCCAAGAGCATAGGCAAGTATGCATTGAGTTTATTTTAGTCTGGACCATTACAGATGTTGGGGGACAAAACAGACCAGACAGCTTGGCAAAGCACCGGAAAGTAACATTCTACATATATGGATTATTATTTAACTCCAACTCATTTATTTTGTTTTTTTGGTGGTATTATTATCCTTTAAACCTGCAGCATTTTTTTCTGACAGAGAAAAATATTTCCTGTGTTACTGGACTTGTGTGAAAAAATGATGATACCTAAAAGAAGGGTGTAGTATGGTATGCCGGCGGTCGGGCTCCCGGCGACCAGCATACCGGCGCCGGGAGCCCGACCGCCGGCATACCGACACCGTGGCGAGCGCAAAGGAGCCCCTTGCGGGCTCGCTGCGCTCGCCACGCTACGGGCACGGTGGCACGCCACGCTATTTCTTTCTCCCTCCAGGGGGGTCGTGGACCCCCACGAGGGAGAATATGTGCCGGTATGCCGGGTGTCGGGATTCCGGCGCCGGTATACTGTGCGCCGGGATCCCGACATTCGGCAAACTGAAGACCACCCCTAAAAGAAAAACTTGAAAACTCTCCTACTTGCTATATGCTGTGAATTTTATTTTGAAATCCACACTTACAGTACTTGATGAAATGGAAATTAAGCATAAACAGACGCAGCGAATGCAGATATCAGGTTAGAGGAAGAATACAGTAGCTGAGAACATTAAAAAAAAAAAAAGATATGTGAAGAAAATACGGATCCAAAGAGCGAACCATAAAAGATGAAATATGGTACAGAAATAAATAATAAAAAACATAAAAAAATTAAATAAAAAAAAACGAGTAGAATCCAAAAGTTGTTTATGGATGTGTATCTGATGCCAGGAAAATAATCATTTTCCCCAGACTATCTTTGCTGTGCCTTATGAAAATTCAAAATGGGATCTGTGAATAAATCATGAGACAAGCTGCAATTCAGTGCAATGCCCTTACTGTATTTCTAGAGATGAGGAGATACGAACTGTACAAAATCCCGGCTCGGATCTTCTAGCAGTCAGGAATTTGGATTTTAAATCCAAATTTCGATTTTTGGATTGCAAAAACTACATGATTTTAGCTGTTTTTATCCATTTTCAAGAAATCCCAAACCCAAGATTCGGATTTTAAATCCAAAATCTGAACTAAAACACTTGAGGTTCCGGATGATGGATCTACACTGTCGAGACAGATAGTCAATAGGTCAACACCATATGGTCGAAAGGTACAAGAGGCTGACAGGTGAAAGGCCGACATGACGATAGTCGACACACAAATAGTCAATGCGTGTTTTTAGGGATTTTCACGTTTTCCCAACATTTGCTTGATTTACTATCCATGTGAAATACGACTGGTAACCCGTGGTGAGCGCAGCGAGCTACCTTGCCTGAAGCTTATTGAGTCTGCGTGGTTCTACGTTTCTACTGATGGTGGTTACAAATCATGAAATATACATTATGTGGCCAAAAAACACGATGACCATTTTTGTGTCTACCTTTTAACCCTGTCGACGTTAAGCACGGTTGACCTATTGCATGTCAACCATGTCGGGTCGACCTATTGACTGTCTACCTTCACACTGTAAAGCTAATATACCAAACCCAATACTTCAGGTGGTTTTGCAAAACCAAAACACGAGATCATTGTACATCTCTACTTATTTCCAATATCGCTGCCAGCACGGCCAGAAAAAAGGAGATTTATGGTAGACTTACCATTGTTAAATCTCTTTCTGCGAGGTACAGTGGATTCCACAGGTTATAACATCGGGGGTGTAGAGTTGGATCTTGATCCGAGGCACCAACAGGCTAAAGCTTTGACTGTTCCCAGGATGCACCACACCGCCTCCTCTATAGCCCCGCCTCCAGGTACTGGAGCTCAGTTTTGTTAACCAGTCCAATGCAGTAGCAGGTAAGAGATTTGGTAGATGTTAGTCACATAGACAGGAGAAGGGACTAGCGGCTAATGCCATACAAATCCAAAGAAACTAAGTGCGTCAGGGTGGGTGCCCTGTGGAATCCAGTGTACCTCACAGAAAGAGATTTAACAATGGTAAGTCTACCATAAATCTCCTTTTCTGCAGCGGGGTACACTGGTATTCCACAGGGAATAACATCAGGGATGTCCTAAAGCAGTTCCTCATGGGAGTGGACGCACTGTAGCGGGCACAAGAACCCAGCGTCCAAAGGAAGCATCCTGGGATGCGGAAGTATCAAAGGCATGGAACCTGATGAACCTGTTCACTGAGGACCACGTAGCCGCCTTGCACAATTGTTCTGTGGACGCGCCACGGTGGGCATCCCAAGAAGGTCCAACAGACTGAGTAGAATGGGCTTTGATAGCAGCAGGAGCTGGGAGCCCAGCCTGCGCATAGGCTTGTGCAATCACCATTCTAATACATCTGGCCAAAGTCTGCTTATCCGCAGGCCAGCCACGTTTGTGAAAACCAAAAAGTACAAAAAGGGAATCTGACCTCCTGATAGAGGCAGTCCTTTCCACATAGATACGGAGAGCCCGTACCACATCCAAAGATCTTTCTTTGGAGGACAAACCAGAAGAGATGAAGGCAGGAACCACAATCTCCTGGTTAAGGTGAAAAGATGATACCAACTTAGGTAAATAACCTGGGCGAGTTCGAAGAACTTCCCGGTCACGGTGAAAAATCAGAAAGGGTGGACGACAGGACAAAGTTCCTAAATCCGACACACTCCTAGCAGAGGCAATAGCCAATAGAAATACGACCTTGAGTGTAAGACATTTAAGGTCCACAGACTCAAGAGGTTCAAATGGAGACTCTTGAAGGGCATTCTGAACAACAGACAAATCCCACGGATCCACTGGAGGGACATAGGGAGGTTGCATCCGTAGAACACCCTGAGTGAAAGTGTGAACGTCAGGAAGAGACGCAAATTTTTCTCTAAACCTTGAGGGAGGCAAGACGAAGGCCCAAGTCTAGGCCTTGTTGTAGAAAGCCAAAAGCCTGGAAGTTCTGAAAGAATATGCATCATAATTCTTAGCAGCACACCAAGTGAAATAAGATTTCAAGACCCTGTAATAAATCTGAGCCTAAGCTGGTTTACGGGCTTTCAACATAGTTTGAATGACCGCCTCAGAGAATCCTTTTGCACTCAGGAGTGAAGATTCAAGAGCCACGCCGTTAAAGCCAGTCTGGCCAGGTCCGGGTAGATACAAGAGCCCTGAATGAGGAGGTCTGGGCATTGAGGAAGTAGAAAAGGACGCTCTATCGAGAGACCCTGCAGGTCTGAGAATCAATGCCGTCTGGACCACGCTGGAGTGACTAGAAGTAGTATTCCTCCTTGCTTGAACTTCCGTATTACCCTGGGCAGGAGTGACACTGGAGGGAACACGTATGGCAACTGAAAGCCCCATGGAATTGCCAGTGCATCCACGAACGCTGCTTGAGGATCCCTTGTCCTTGCTCTGAAGACCGGAACCTTGTGATTGTGTCAAGACGCCATCAGGTCTACATCTGGTAGGCCCCACTTGTGCACTAGGAGTTGAAAGACTTCTCTACTCTCCGGCATGCAGGTCCTGAAGTCCGCTTCCCAGTTGAGGACTCCACCCATTTGAAGATTTTTTGACACTTCCATAAATGCCATGCGGCGTTGAGTGCCGCCTTGATAATTTATGCAAGTCACTGTGGTGGCGTTGTCTGACTGTACTTGAAAAGGCCTGTTCTGTACCAGAGGCAGGGCCAGTGTCAATGCATTGAACACCGCCTGTAATTCCAAATTGTTTATCGGGAGGAGAGATTCCTCCATGGTCGACCGACTCTGGAGAAAGTGTTGATCCAACACCACGCCCCAACCTCGCAGACTGACATCCACTGTCAGGAGAACCAAGTTGGAGATACAGAAGGGACGGCCCCTGCTCAACTGTTGGTCCTGTAGCCACCAGCTCAGTGACAGACGAACCTCAGGAGTCAAGGAAATCATGTGAGACCTGATCCGATTAGGCAGGCCGTCCCACTTGGAAAGGATTAACCTCTGCAGAGGGCGGGAATTAAATTGAGTGTACTCTACCATGTCGAAAGCCGACACCATGAGGCCTAGTACTTGCATCGCCAAGTGTATCGACACTCTCAGGCGAGAGAGGAAGTATCCGATCCTGTCCTGAAGATTCAGTACCTTTTCCGGAGACAGAAACAGTCTTTGGCCATGTGTGTCCAGCAGCATTCCCTTGTGCACCATGTTCTGAGCAGGGACCAGCGAGGACTTATTCCAGTTGATGAGCCACCCTTGCTCTTGTAGGAATTGGACTGTCAGTTCCAGATGACTCAGGAGAACATCTTGGGAGTTCCAGGATCAGCAAGTCATCCAGATACAGCAGGATCCTGATTCCTTGACGATGAAGATTGGCTGTCATCACAGTCATTATCTTGGTGAAGATCAGAGGGGCCATGGCCAATCCAAACGGCAGGGCCTGGAATTGATAATGTAGGTTGCCAATAGCAAACCGCAGATATTGCTGATGCAACATGGCAATAGGAATATGCAGGTAAGCATCCTGTAAATCCAGGAATACCATACAGTCCTTGGGTTCCAATGCCAGTACAATAAAGCGCAGAGTTTCCATACGGAATTTGGACACTCTCACAAACTTGTTCAATGATTTGAGGTTGAGGATAGGCCGGAAAGATCCATTTGGTTTCGGGACTAGAAACAGGGTCGAATAGTAACCCCTGCCTCTCTGGGACAGGGGTACCGGCACTACCACTCCTCTTTCCAGGAGGGATTGTACAACCAGGTGTAGAGCTAGCACTTTCAATGGATCCGAAGGGATAACTGTTGAACAGAACTGGCGAGGGGGACGTCTCTTGAAAGAGATTGCGTACCCGTGAGAGACAAGTTCCCGCACCCAGGCGTCTGAAGTGGTCTTTAACCAGGCCTGGGCGAACTGCAGAAGTCGGCCTCCCACCCTGGGGTGCCCCAGGGAGAGGTCCGCCCCGTCATGCAGCAGGCTTGACAGGGAGTGAGGGAGAGTTGCAGCTCCAGGGTGGGAACATTTACTCTAAATGGCGCCATGAGGCTGGGGAAGGGGCTACAGGCCAGAGCCTTATCCCCTTGCTGGACTTCACCACCGGGTGCTGCAGGCCTTAATAAAATGGATTATAGCCTAATCCGACCTGTGACCTTGCCCTGGGGTTTTCTTTAAAATAGCTCTTCTTAGGGCTGCTGGAGCAGCCCTGCCTGTTAGCTGCCTGGAATACCAGTGTACCCCGCTGCAGAAATTCAGATAGCAGTACACTTGTTCTTAACTAACGCTGTCTAAAATGACATGTAGAATACTTAAGTGTCTGTAAAAGCACAGCGCTAATGAGACAGGCGGCTTTACAGAGGAGACAGTGCCCTGCAGTCCCGGAGACAAGCCCAGCTAGTAGTGAAGATGGCGCCAAAATCCCAGTCAGGGAGTGAGGGAGAGAGAAATGCAGCTCTAGGGTGGGAACACCAGCAGTAGATGATGCCCGGAGCTGGGAGAGGGGCTACAGGTCAGCGCCTTATCCCCTATGCTGGACTTCACCACCGGGTACTATGGAGCCTATAATAAATGGATTTTTGTAAATCTGACCTGTGCTCCCCTGCCCTGGTGGATCTAATGGAGTCCCTGTGCAGTACAGTGTGCACGCCAGCTGCGCGGTCCGTCTCCTGGGACCACGATCGGATCGCGATTCGGCGGGTCCCACCTGAGGGACCCTCTTGCCTCCTCCCTGATGTGCAGCCACGCAATCCAAGAGAGCATCAGCAGTGTGTGCCTGAAGTCCGGTGCGCCTCCGCTGCAAGTACCTGGGAACCAGGCCGCGGGAGTATGCAGCGCTGCTGGGGGAGGTGATGGAGCCACAGCACAGTATGTCAGAATGCGGTCCTTGAAGTCTTCTAAAAAAGCTCTTTTCAGGGCTGCCTAGCGTAGCCCCACCTGTTAGCTGCCTGCACTGCAGGCACCAACTTATAAACTAAGCTCCAGTGCCTGGAGTTGGGGCTATAAAGGAGGCGGTGCGGTGCATCCTTGGAACAGTCAAAGCTTTAGCCTGTTGGTGCCTCGGATGAAGATCCAACGCTACACCCCTGAAGTTATTCCCTGTCGAATACCAGTGTACCCCGCTGCAGAAATTAAGTTTTACAACACAAGTGATCGGGCCTGACTCTGAGTTGCAGTAATGCCGATGTCCATGGATCTGAGCGACATTTTGCTACAATGCATTAGCAAAAATCCCTAAAAACTCACACAGTGCATGTGCCCCAGAATGTGGATGCAGAGGCGCAGATGCAATTGAGACGCACAGTATAAGAAATGTAGTCGAATACGCAGACATCAGACACACATCGGTCGATGATGATAAGTAATAAGCAAAGTTGAACACAATTTGCCCAGAATGCAATCCATTGAACATGTGGATGGAAGCATAAGTAGTTTTGTGTTTCAGTACATATAAACACAAACTGAGCTCGGAGTCATTACCCCAGTGTGAAAAAGTCTTGTGGCGGATATCAGTGAACACAGGACTGGTGTGGACAACACTCGGAGGGGTTGGGTACTATATGTGAAATGTTCATAATGTCATCGTAGTCCATCTTGACATTCATGCAGAAAGTGATAACATGTTGACATGTCAGAGTGCCAACACATTGTCCCAAGTGGCCCAGGAGTGACGTACCTGCTCTCCACAGTCATGTGACTGTGACTTCCAGGTCAGACCTCCAATCCTCTGGCATTCAGGTGACTATTTCTCTCCTATCCCTAACCCCTCTTCCCCCTCTACCTAACCCGAACGCCAACATTCTGACAATATGGACATTTCAACTTTTCCACATTCTGAGAAATTTGACACGTTGCTTGCCGGCATGTTAGCAATGTTGACGTAACTGTTGACATTGGTGTTGACATTATGTATGCCTGCCTTTTTACTACAGCCCCATTTGGATGATTTCCTCCTTTTTTATAGGTTGGGGGAACATTAATCCTGTTAGACACTAATGCATTTAGTGGAAGTGCATAATAAGTACACAAAATGGTGCTGGGGACCAGTGGCGGCTCCAGATGTGGGGATACAGCACAGTCCAAAATTTAAATAGCGGAGCCACACAAACTGCAAGTGAGTTCCTGCCGGCGATGTTTGGCAGCATTTGGAGTGGCAGTAGGTGTGGATCCCCTATTTGAAGTTTGGACTGCGCTGCAGCCACACCTCTGGATACACAGTTGGGTGGCCAATCCTGGACCATTTTTTCAATCCTCGGTATCGTGTTTGAGAAATGGTCAATCCCGGGATTGGCTTTTTAAAATGTGTTCGGCTGTCCCCCACCGCCCCGCCCCGCCCACATAACTCACCTATCTAGCGGGGCAGGTGGGTGGAAATCTTCCTCCACACTCAGCGGCGGGTGACGGACGGTTTCCCATCAGGTGGCGCGGTGGCTGACGGACTGGTGACTGCGCAGCGTGACCTCAGAGTCACAGGTCACGCTGCGTAGGGGGAGCCGGCCAGGGTCGAGCGTCCTCAGGACGCTTAACTCTGCCCAGCATTAAAGGGCTGACTGATCCCTCAATCCTAAGGATTGGAGCTTCCAATCCCAGGACTGAATCCCGGACGATTTTTGGCCTAAATCCCGGGATCCCGCCGAACCCGGGATTGGCCACCCTAATATGCAGTTGAGGAGAGAGCAGGAAGTATTATCTGTATTTTTTTTCTAGAATATATACTGTATGTGACAAACCCACCATTTTATTAAAGTTGTTTTCCATTGTAAAAATCTATTTTTACTAAATAACTTCCATTGGGCCTCCTACAGTTTGCTGTGTATTTGTATTTCCCTCTGCTGATCACCTGCTCCGGTCTCTCTGTGACAGGAAAGATCTGATACAGCAGCTATGGGGCTTTCAACAGGAGACACTGGAGTCAATACAGAACTGAAGGCAACTCAGCCACGGCAGGCAATCACGAGACCGCCTGCCGTGGGATCCCAGCGGTCACAATACAGATGCCAGAATCCCGACAGGGCACTTGCATTTCCCATACATGCACATTCTCGTTCCGGAGCATGTGCAGTCCAATCAGTAGCGGATCTTGCCGTGCTACTGCTGTGCCCCCCGCTGTGTCCCCCTGTGAAGGGAACTAGAAGCTACGCGTCGTTTCCCTTCATGGAGAGGACCTTTGCTGTGCGGTGCGCGATGACCTCCTCGCGCACCGCTCAGCATTTCAGCTGCGCTACTCTACTGTACAGGGGGTGTAACTGACCACGCCCTTATTTCCTGCCCGGGGCGCAAAAAGGGCTCGAACCAGGCCTGAGTCCAATAGCAGGCAAGATCGGTCTGTAAAACCGACATGCATTCGGCTCTGTACCCACCACTTGGTCTGATCACACCCACTAAGGAGAGGGACAAGCAGTGCAGAACGTGCATGGCAGAGGACCTGGCTATTTACAAGTGTCAGGATCATGTTTAATACAATGAATGGTGGAAAGGGGCCCCTTACAAAAACTACTATTACTGGTAAATAAGGTTATATATTAAAATTGAAAACAAGGGCCTTTAAGGGCTGGTGCCTTCACAAGTTAATGAACATAAACAGAGCCGGCCCTAACCAATATGATGCCCTAGGCAAGATTTTGGCTGGTGCCCCCTAGCACCACTGCTGGTTCCGCCTCTGACCTTGCACCTCTTCCCCAGCACCATCACCCCTCACCCATAGCAGTCCTTATTTTGGTGTTTGTACCTCCTATATTTTAAATAGGAACAGTTTACACATTTGGCGCACAGCCCAAAAAGGGGTGTGTTTTTGCTGGCAAGGGGCATGGCCACACAATAGTAACCCCAATTCCAATTACGCCACACAGTACTGCAACTTCATTCGCATTTGATCATGCGATAGTGTTCATAATTCATATTACATCCCACAGTAGTATCACTTTACCTTATAAACGTTACTACTCACAGTAGAGCCCCTTATTCACATTACATCATACCCTATTGCTCTTTATTCACATTAGACGACACAGTAGTGCCCTTTCTATACGCAATGCCACATAGTAGAGCACCTTATACACATAATGCCACACATTAGTAATGTATTTATACACATAAATGCACACAGTAATGCCCCTTACACATGAGATACATTATTAGTGTCCTTATAAACATAATGCGCCTTACACATTATGACAACCTTTATTAATGCCCTTTTACACATAATGACACACATAGTGCCCCCTACACATTTGCTGCACATTATTAGTGCCTCTATACACATAATGACACACATACAGTAGTACCCTGTTACACATATGCCGCACATTATTAATGCCCTTATACACATAATGACACGCATAGTGTCCCTTACACATATGTTGCACATTATTAATGCATTTTTACATGACACATAATGCTCTTTACACATATTCCGAACACTACTGAACAACCAAACCACTCACATGCACACATCACTCACACTGCCACTAACATTGTGACCTCTGCCTCATAGATATTGCCTCAATGCTAACATCTGGCACCTTTTTTTAATGAAAATGCATCTTATTTGCATTGCTATGTGGCTAGGATGCACAAGCAGCTTCTACTGATTAAAATGATATGCAGCATGCCTATATACTGTGTGCGACTGTGGCTGTATCTGCATATGAAATGCTACACACAGAATATAGGCATGCCGTATATCATTTTAATCAGCAGAAGCTGCTGATGCACCTAGGCACATTAAATGCCCTAGGCAATTGCCTAGTTTGCCTATGCCTAAGGCCGGCTCTGAACATAAAAAGTGGACTAACATTAGGTCAGATCAGAGATAATGGTTTAGTTTCCACCATGATGTTTTATAATTTGGATACATCTAAAATCTGGGAATGCAGCACAACTGATTTCTCATGTATTACTGTGTGGTACCAGTATGATGGACTGTATTGGTAAAAGCAAAACAAATACAAAAAAAGTGTGCAGAAAACATTATAAAAAGCTTAATTAAAATGCATGCATGTTAGATTATATGCATCCTGCCCGCTTTCCAGGGATAAATGGAAATAAAAAAATATGGCAAAAGCATACACTAAGGACTCGATTCAAGTATACGCGGATTGAATAGCTCCGGGAATTAACTCCCGGTGCTATTCAATTCAGTGAGATGTCATGCCAGAGAAGGCCAGTTCTCACGAACTAAACAGGTTTTTTTGTGCCGCGAACCGGCATTCTCCGTTTAAAGCGCCCGGAGCGATGCTGTTTCCGTTGTGCTATGGGCAAAAATCAGCATCGCGCCACCACTTTTGTTGGATTGATGCACGCACCCTGGAGGGGTGAGAGAAGAAATCCTCTCGTTGGGTGTGACAGCACGTTGAATTGAATAGCACCGGGAGCTAATTCCCGGCTCTATTCAACCCGCACTGAATTGAATCGAGCCCAAAGAATAATAGAACCTTCAAGGCTATCTGTTACATATCATTCTACGGGTGTGGTATATTTTGTCACCATTTTGAATGTCAACAGTTAAAATGTAGACAATGGGTTTTTCAATGTAAAGCAAACTCTAAAATCAGGGGCGTATTAAGAGAGGAGGGGACCCATGTGCAGCCTCCATCTGGCCCACTCCTCTCTTGCTGGCAGTGAAGTATTTTCTGAGCACTAGGGTCACTAGGAGACCGTACAGCTGTGCCAGAAACTAGTGCGCATGAGCAGGACTCTGGGAGAATGGTACAGCGGCCATTTTCCCAATGATTTTGGTACTGTGCAGATTATGTGGTGTGGGCCCCCCTGAACCCACCGCACACCTTGTACCCATTTTACATACAGCACTGCCTAAAATGATGCGTTTTATATATGTAAACAACAGTGAGACTGTATTATGAAAAATCCCTCAGAGGGATGTTACTTGTGCACACTATGGGGGTCATTCCGAGTTGATCGCTCGCTAGCTAATTTTAGCAGCCGTGCAAATGCATAGTCGCCACCCACGGGGGAGTGTATTTTCGCTTTACAAGTGTGCGAACGCCTGTGCAGCCGAGCGGTACAAAAACATTTTGTGCAAAACAAGACCAGCCCTGTAGTTACTTATACTGTGCGATGATTGCAGTGACGAAGGTCCCGGAATTGACGTCAGATACCCGCCCTGCAAACGCCTGGACACGCCTACGTTTTCCCAAAGACTCCCAGAAAACGGTCAGTTGACACCCATAAATGCCCTCTTCCTGTCAATCTCCTTGCGATCGGCTGTGTGAATGGAATCTTCGCTAGATCCAGTGCACAGCAGCGATGCTCTTTGTGCCCATACGACGCGTGTGACATGCATACACATGCGCAGTTTTGCCATTTTTTTACCTGATCGCTGCACTGCGAAAATCAGCAGCAAGCGATCAACTCGGAATGACCCCCTATAGCGGCTCTCCCCCTCTACTCCCGGTACCAGTGATCCAGGGACTGTTATGCAGGAGCTGTTGAGGCTGCTGCTGCTATGCAGAAGAAGGCGCAAAAATGCAGCTGATCCCGCTCTCATGTAGCTCTGCCCCCCGCCATGGCGCCGGAGCTTCTGTTTTATATTTATACTGGCCATGTCTCCCTATGTTTGTAGCCTCACATAAATGCTTGGTACAATATATTTTAGCCAGCCTCACGCAGGGGCTACAGCGGGTCCACCCCAGGAGGGACCCGTACGCCTCACCCGCACTGTGAGCCCCTCTAGTGAGGTCCCCGGCGACTACTCACCACCGATGATCACCTTCAGGCAGCGTTATGGGTGTGCGGCATGCTGCGGCTGCGACAGCCAAGGCGTCATGCCCCACTGAACAAACAGCCCCTTAGGATGGTGGTCCTGCAGCGGGTAAGCGGCTCTGCACCTCAGGAGGCCGGTGACGCCCCCCCTCTAACTCCTACGGTGCAGGTATGCTGTTGCCCAAACAGCATACCGAAAGAAATAAAAGTTTAAAAGAAATTGCAGAAAAACTCTGGAGCCTGCATAGTGTGTATCCTCTCCTGAGGGCACTTTTTTCTAAACTGACCTGTAGGAGGAGGCATAGAGGGGAGGAGCCAGCACACCCAGTTGCATAGAGGGGAGGAGCCAGCACACCCAGTTGAAGAAATTTAAAGTGCACTGGTTCCTGTGGACCTGTCTATACCCCATCATATTAATCTGTCCCCATTATCCCTTATGGATGCTAGAGAAATAAAACAAATATAGTTTATGAACAAATTCTCTTTTATCGCAGGTATGCCAGATATCAAAACTGCAGACTGTATCAGTACCTTTATACTGCTCTTATATTCATGAACTTTGTAAATCAGGAAGATGCAATCAGCTACCACTACTCAAAACCTTTCATCTGTGAATAATGTTAAATTACAGCTTTCCAAGATTGTCCATAAATGACAGCAGAAGAAATACTTCCAGGATAACTTATATCAGGGTCATACAGTAGCAGCAGAACGAACTCTGTACAGCCAGTTTGCTGTATAAGCTGATGTAGGCTATTATTCTAGATATTATACTAGTTTCCTACTTATTTTTTGTTTTTCCACATACAGATGTGTCCTCATGCAGTCGCACCAAACAGCCAGCCGATTCCTGTGGAGACTCTGCTAGCATCTGGCGTCTTTTTTGACGAAAATGCGTTTAGTCACAACAAGATGGACTGGGTCTCTGAATCTGTATACGAAGTGCTACAATGTAGCAGCCACAGCTTTTTTCCAATACAAGTTCCGGTGTGCTCCACATACAAACTCAGTCACACACAATATGCAAGTGTCGCATAGCAAATTAATCAGCACAGTCTCCTGGTGCGTCCTACAGTAGTTGTATTGCGCTGCAACTAAGATACATTTTTGCCAAAGAAAAGGTACCCAGCGCTAGCAGATTTGTACTGGACCTGGCAGCTCACTCACGCCAGACTTCTTGCGCTGCATGGCATACTGAGGCTAGATGTATGAGGACACATCTGTACGAAAGCAAATACACCAACGGTTACTACATATACAAATGTGTATCAGCACTGAGGTTACTTTTAAGAGCATAGTTTATTCATCAACCCTTTAATACAGTGATTTTCAATCTTCTTTTACTCGCGGCACACTGAACAATATTTTAAAATTTCCAAGGCACACCATCAGTTCCCCACAGAAAAAAACAAAACGCACACATTGGCCCTCACAGTAAAAAAAAATCCACACATACATTGGCCTACACAGAAAAAACAATCACATTGCTCCCTACATAAATCAATCACATTTCTCCCCACATAAATCCTATTGCTCCCCACATTTATTCACAATGTTCCAACCATAAATCCATATAAATCCTTATTCTCTCCACATAAATCCTATTGAAATCCTATTGTTCACCACAGGAGAAATAAAATAACAAATATTAGCCCCTACCGGTCAGCTGTTCTCCCAGTTCCTCAGTGGTGGGGGTTGTTCATAGTGGAGTGCTGCGAATACTGAGCAGTGGGCGGTCAGGCAGGTGTGGATGTGGGTGGGCAAGGAAAGCTGTGTATGCAGGCGGGAACTGGAAGATGTGTATGCAGGTGGGTGGGCTCGCTGGGTGGTGAGACGCGGCGGCCGTGACCTATGATATCACACCGCCGCGTCTTCAAGGCATAGCTCACGGCTGGAGCTGCTCTGGCTCCACGGCACACCTTGCAACTGGTCACGGCACACTAGTTGAAAAAGCCTGCTTTAATATATAACACTTAGTGATCAGATATTACAGATACATGCAAAGGCTATGGAGCGCTGAGAATTACGCACTAAAACTCAAATAGCGCTGAAGTGACCATCAGCCTGTACCTAGCCCTTAATTTTGTTTTACTGAGCATACCCTAACCAGGGTTCTTATAAAGTGGCACTCTACTGCAGTCTCACACTAATCATGATAATAACATATAACATATATGATATAACATATAATATAATTGACATATAATGCATATCATACAATTGAAATGAATGGCAGATGTTGTGTTGAAAGTTAATTGAAAGTTTGCAATATCTGACGTGTATAGGATTATAGTTTAGTAGCATTTCTCATTAAACAGATCCTAATGTGTGAGACTGTTTTGTGTCATTTAACTTTTATATGGGGTGTGATACAATATCCCAGCTTTTGGGATGCCGGCAGTCACATGACCAACTCTGGAATCCCAAACCTGAGAATCCCGACACTTTTGGGTGGTAAGTAGGCTAAACACCTCCCCTTCCCCCACTACCCTAACCCTCCTCTGGTGGTGACTAGGACTAAATCTAGGATGGGTGACAATTAGGGCTAAATTACGGGGGATGGTGGCTACGACTAACCACCCCCTTAGTGCCTAACCCTAACCTCCTCTAATGCGTAACCCGCCCCCCAGCCCCTAACCCTTATAGGCACAGAGATACTTACTTCCGAGATGTCTGCTGTGGGTGTCCAGGCAGCAGTGTCAGGATTCTGGTATCACGGCTGCCGGGATACCAAACGCATCCCTTTATACAGGTTCCAATGTATAGACAACGTCTAGGTCGACAGTCATTAGGTCAACACTGGAAAAGGTCGTCAGGTTCAAACGGTCAACATGGCAATGGATGGTACACATATCGTCGACAACTTTTTAAGGTAGTTTTGCAATCTTTACACCTTTTTCATACTTTCCCATCCATGTGGATTACCTTGCCCACAGCATGACAAGCAAAGCGAGCTATGCAAGGGGACACAGTATACTAATAGGGTTCCCTGTGCTTTGATGGTGCAAACGACACTAAATATTTTTACATTGTGTCAACCTTTTTTGTGTCGACCAATTCCCGTGTAGACCTTTTGTACCTGTCAAACTTTTGCCAGTGTCAACCTTATACATGTCGACCTTTTGTCAGTGTCGACCATATGGGATGGACCTAATGACTGTTGACCTAGACATTATAGATCTTCTATACCACACAACTTTTATACAACAAGCATGACTTCTAAATGCCGGACAGAAGAGAAAGCACACAACGGAGCACAGACTCGTCTCTCTTCTTCAACCTCAACCTCTAATATTTACTGCACAGAGAAAATAGTGAATCTGAAAAAAAAATGTCTATGGGCCCGATTCAGAGATGTATGTAAACCCGATGGTCTGCACACATCTCCAATGGCGGGTCAACTGCTCATGTGCAGAACAGGTCCTAAGCCACAGTCTGATTGGCAGGCTGATGGCATTTGGGTGCAAGGGGTGCATAAAGCTAGCCAGCATTCCTTAAATTTGGGAGATGGGGGGGGGGGGGGGGGTGTCACCTACATTTTCCATGAGCTCCGAGGCCAAAGTTGTCATTTACTCTATCCAGCTGAATAGTTCCAGTGGTCACTTTAAGTAATAGTGCATACACACAGGGCGTTTTTGCCCAGCGTGTATGCACAGCGATGATCGCTGACTTCGCTGGGCTGAAAAGCGCTCAGTGCATACACATTGAGCGCTTTTCCCCCCGGCCCAGCTATGTCAGCGGGATTGAGTGGCTTTCCATAGCAGGACGCTATGGAAAGCCGCTCACCCCGCCGTTCATCTACTGGTAATACCAGTAGATGAACGGTGGCTGCCAGCGATGAAGCGGGAGCGCGCATCAGAGCTCACCGCTCATCGCCGGGGCATACACACTGGGCGGCTTTGAGCTGAAAGCAGCTCAAAACACCAAAAGTGAGCTGCTTTCACATCATAAACTCCCAGTGTGTATGGGCCTTAAGCTTTAGCTTACTCAGATGAGTGATGGTAATCCAATGCTGCATTCGGATTGCAGATGCTGGCAAGAGGCATCTTTTTCCTACAGATGCCTATTGCTGCATTAACATTTTTGCACATTGCTGCTGCGCTCAAAGATGCAACAGCGATGTGTTCTGCTGCCACGTCTGAATCAGGGCCTATGCTCCTAATCTGCCCCTAACCTAAAGGGATCCGGTCTCTAAATTGACAGTAACTAGGTCGACAATGTCTAGGTCGACCACTATTGGTCGACAGTAACTAGGTCGACTGGGTGTCTAGGTCGACAGGGTCTTTAGGTCGACAGGGTCTTTAGGTCGACAGGTCAAAAGGTCGGCGTGAGGTTTTCACATTTTTTTCCTTTTTTGAACCTTTTCATACTTAACGTTCCACGTGGACTACGATTGGAACGGTAATCCTTGCCCGAAGCATGGCAAGCGAAGCGAGCCATGCGAGGGGACACGGTGCACTAATTGGGATTCCCGATCACTCTACGAAGAAAACGACACAAACCCCCCATAAAAAATGCATGTCGACCTTTTGACCTGTCGACCTAGAGCATGTCGACCTAAAGACCCTGTCGACCTAGACACCCTGTCGACCAATAGTGGTCGACCTAGTTACTGTCGACCTTCTATACCACACCCAACCTAAATCCTCTGTTAATACTGCCTTGTTTAATAGATGATGCAATGTGCTTACAGAAAACGCTTAACCGTCTTCATTAGGTGTGTCTGAATAGAAACTGATGTGGGCAACAGCTTTTCCAAATAACCTTCTTAGATGGTTGCACTACATATTTTTAATAGTATTTGTTATGTAAACATATAATAGTTACATACATGTATCATACTTGCCTACCTGACCCTCTCCATGAGGGAGAAAATAAGAATTTACTTACCGATAATTCTATTTCTCGTAGTCCGTAGTGGATGCTGGGGACTCCGTCAGGACCATGGGGTTTAGCGGCTCCGCAGGAGACAGGGCACAATAATAAAAGCTTTAGGATCAGGTGGTGTGCACTGGCTCCTCCCCCTATGACCCTCCTCCAAGCCTCAGTTAGGATACTGTGCCCGGACGAGCGTGCATAATAAGGAAGGATATTGAATCCCGGGTAAGACTCATACCAGCCACACCAATCACACCGTACAACCTGTGATCTGAACCCAGTTAACAGTATGATAACAACGAAGGAGCCTCTGAAAAGATGGCTCACAACAAGAATAACCCGATTTTTGTAACAATAACTATGTACAAGTATTGCAGACAATCCGCACTTGGGATGGGCGCCCAGCATCCACTACGGACTACGAGAAATAGAATTATCGGTAAGTAAATTCTTATTTTCTCTAACATCCTAAGTGGATGCTGGGGACTCCGTCAGGACCATGGGGATTATACCAAAGCTCCCAAACGGGCGGGAGAGTGCGGATGACTCTGCAGCACCGAATGAGAGAACTCCAAGGTCCTCCTCAGTCAGGGTGTGCCCCTGACCAAGTAGCAGCTCGGCTAAGTTGTAAAGCCGAGACCCCTCGGGCAGCCGCCCAAGATGAGCCCACTTCCTTGTGGAATGGGCTTTTACTGATTTTGGCTGTGGCAAGCCTGCCACAGAATGTGCAAGCTGAATTGTACTACAAATCCAGCGAGCAATCGTCTGCTTAGAAGCAGGAACACCCATCTTGTTGGGTGCATACAGGCTAAACAGCGAGTCAGATTTTCTGACTCCAGTCGTCCTGGAAACATATATTTTCAGGGCCCTGACAACGTCAAGTAACTTGGAGTCCTCCAAGTCCCTAGTAGCCGCAGGTACCACAATAGGTTGGTTCATGTGAAAAACAGAAAACACCTTAAGGAGAAATTGAGGACGAGTCCTCAATTCTGCCCTGTCAGAATAAAAAAATTAAGTAAGGGCTTTTATATGATAAAGCCGCCCATTCTGACACACGCCTGGCTGAAGCCAGGGCTAATAGAATCTTCACCTTCCATGTGAAATATTTTAATTCCACAGTGGTGAGTGGATCCAACCAATGTGACTTTAGGAAACTCAAAACAACATTGAGATCCCAAGGTGCCACTGGGGGCACAAAAGGAGGCTGTATATGCAGTATCCCTTTTACAAACGTCTGAACTTCAGGCACTGAAGCCAGTTCTTTCTGGAAGAAATTCGACAGGGTCGAAATTTGAACCTTAATGGACCCTAATTTTGATAGTTCTCATCACAAGCCTTGGATCAGGAACATCCCTTATGGCCAGCTACGACGCATTAGGCGCAATTGTAGTGAATATCATCAGTATACAGTTCAAGCTGACGAATTATCTCAATCTCTGTGTAAAAAGGGTTATCCTCTAGAGCTGATTCAAGAAGCCCGCACACGTGTGAATCACATTGATAGAGAAGAGCTTCTACACTATAAACAGGATACCTCCAAATTTAAACAGGATCAACCCCACTTTGTTTCACAATATAATAACTCTTCTCTAAAAATTAGGAACATTATCTCTAGTAACTTTTCAATTTTGTTAACCGACCCAATCCTAAAGACAGAAATTGGTGAAAAACCATCAATCATCTTTAAACGTTCTGCTAGTTTGCAACAACAACTTGCCCCTAGCTTTTTCGTAGATAAAAGAGTTGCAGGACAACCAAACACTGTTCCCAATTCTTCACTCTGGTTAACTAAAGTTAAAGGGTGCTTTAAATGTTGTTCTAACCACTGCATAACCTGTGACTACATACAGAACAAAACTAAAACTTTTTTTTCAACAGATAATATACCGTTTAATATTAATTCTTATATTAATTGTAACAGCATTTATGTTATATATATACTAAAATGCAGCTGTCAACTTATGTATGTGGGACGCACAACCCGCAAATTAAAAATTAGGTTCCTGGAGCATAGACGGAATATTCTCAGGGGGCATCTCTTCCATAGTGTCTCCAGACATTTTGCCGAATTTCATCAAAGAAATCCGCAAGACATCCATCTTATAGGGATAGAAGCGATTTCTTCCACTCCAAGAGGAGGTGATAGATACAGGAAACTTTGCCAACGTGAAAACTTCTGGATCCATAAACTAAGAACTCTTTTTCCAAATGGTCTCAATGAAACCATTGAATTTGATCCTTAGTCATAGATTAAACCTCAGTAATTTGGGGGGACCATTGTTCCCTATCCCACCGTTTCCCTCTTCTCTCTTTTCCCTAGGCTATATTATTATTATTATTTTTACTTTTTATGTAATACATCAATTAGAAATATAGAAATTCATCAACAATATTGATAATTAATTATAGGGGAATTTGGACTAACTATCTAACTTCACCCTATTTTAATTTTCTGACTTTATATATTTGTTTTATTTGTATATGAATTATTGGTAAGGATTAATATATATAAATATAAACCACTAATGCAAAGATCCATTACTTGGATAATTAGGATATTAGTCCGAATCTAATTCGTTTTTATTGTAGTCATCAGTTGCCTCATGATAACTTCTATATAGGTTACAGACCCCATACTGTGTAACACCAGTAATTTATCTCGCGATATGCTGATCTGTTACCCAGTATCTGCAGCCGATTTTAGTCTGCAAATTTATTTTATTTATTTTTATGTTATATAATATATGTCTTGTCTTATTTATTATTTAGTTTGTTTATATAATAAATGATTGTTTGTTAATGGATTCAAATAAATTTTCTGGGTATGCACCTTGAATAATTATAAAATCCATGGTTTGGAGAGCTGACTCTTATCTTCTAATCATCATTTGTCTATCTTATATGAACTGCACCTGGTTTCAATTTATGATCACTATAAAAGTCTGGACACACTAGGGAGGGGATATTCCTTTGAAAAAGTCACGTAATCGTGACGAAACGCGTTAGGCTCCTCCCACCATCCCTCTGATTGCTGACCCATTGAACTCCGGCATTTCAAGCATCCACTACGGACGGCTCCGATCAGCGCTTCTCACTGAGCGGCTTTCCCCTGCTGCCAGCGGCGGTTGCCGAGCACGGACACTTCAGCTCCAGTGTGCTCATTCATCTCTTCACACCTGCCCATTCTGGAAAAACTTCGCTGCACGGCAAGTACTTTCTGCTCTGCTAATTAAGCAATTAACGGCAAGGGACCTGTTACTCCTAACTGCACGTAAGTGGGCACTTTAAAGGATTTCTACCAGCTCACGGGAGATCCCTGGAAATAAAGCCGGTTAAAGCAGAGCTATTTCCCAGCATACGGGAATAGCTCCCATTAGGGCAGTCTGCTAGAATCATTTATCCATCAAAAGGGCATTACTGGATCTTACCGGGGACGCCCGGTACAAATAGCCCTTAAGAGATAAGCTAATCATTTTTCCTCAAGCTAAACCATTTGCTGTTGGGACTCTCCTATTTCTCGGAGTACATGCTGCCTCTGTACTCCTAGATAATATTAATCTCATGAATTCTGTGAATGATTGATCTCAGTGAGAAGCCACATGTTTGTTACATTATTGTTATAACTTTCTCTCATAATCATCTAATAATTGTATCAATGCTGCTACTTGTTGTTTGATATTTAGGGTCAGCTCAGAGTACACCTATATAATCAATATTTCAGGATATTGTGCTAATTTCATTGGTATATTTATATTTTAAATAAACAATTTTTATTATCATTTTTGTGTTTGTCAGCTCTCCATTAACCAGGTTGGTTTTTTTTTTTGGCCACATTACAAGCGCAGCCAATTCTTCTCCCCATGGACCCTAATTTTAGGCCCATAGACAGTCCTGTTTTCAGGAAATGTAGGAAACGACCCAGTTGGAATTCCTCTGTAGGGACCTTCTTGGCCTCACACCACTCAACATATTTTCGCCAAATGCGGTGAAAATGTTTTGCGATTACATCCTTCCTGGCTTCGACCAGGGTAGGGATGACTTCATCTGGAATGCCCTTTCAGGATCCGGCGTTCAACTGCCATGCCGTCAAACGCAGCCGCGGTAAGTCTTGGAACAGACAAGGCCCCTGCTGGAGCAGGTCCTCTCTTAAAGGTAGAGGCCACGGTTCTTCCGTGAGCATCTCTTGAAGTTCCGGGTACCAAGTCCTTCTTGACCCATCCGGAACCACGAGTATCGTTCTTACTCATCTCCTTCTTATGATTCTCAGTACTTTTGGTATGAGATGCATAGGAGGGAACACATACCCTGACTGGTACACCCACAGTGTTACCAGAGCGTCCACCGCTATTGCCTGAGGGTCCCTTGACCTGGCGCAATATCTGTCTAGTTTTTTGTTCAGGCGGGACGCCATCATGTCCACCTTTGGTTTTTCCCAACGGTTTACAATCATGTGGAAGACTTCCCGCTGAAGTCCCCGCTCTCCCGGGTGGAGGTTATGCCTGCTGAGGAAGTCTGCTTCCCAGTTTTCCACTCCCGGAATTAACACTGCTGAGAGTGTTATCACATGATTTTTCGCCCAGCGAAGAATCCTTGCAGTTTCTGCCATTTCCCTCCTGCTTCATGTGCCGCCCTGTCTGTTTACGTGGGCGACTGCCGTGATGTTGTCCCACTGGATCAATACCGGCTGACCTTGAAGCAGAGGTCTTGCTAAGCTTAGAGCCTTGTAAATTTCCCTTAGCTCCAGTATATTTATGTGGAGAGAAGTCTCCAGACTTGATCACACTCCCTGGAAATTTTTTCCTTGTGTGACTGCTCCCCAGCCACTCAGGCTGGCATCCGTGGTCACCAGAACCCAGTCCTGAATGTCGAATCTGCGGGCCTTTCATAGATGAGCACTCTGCAGCCACCGCAGAAGAAAACACCCTTGTCCTTGGAGACAGGGTTATCCGCTGATGCATCTGAAGATGCGATCCGGACCATTTTCCCAGCAGATTCCACTGAAAGGTTCTTGCGTGAAATCTACCGAATGGGATCGCTTTGTAAGAAACCACCATTTTTCACAGGACCCTTGTGCAATGATGCACTGATACTTTTCCTGGTTTTAGGAGGTTCCTGACTAGCTCGGATAACTCCCTGGCCTTCTTCTCCGGGAGAAAACATCCTTTTCTGGACTGTGTCCAGAATCATTCCTAGGAACATTAGACGTGTCGTCGGAAAAGCTGCGATTTTGGAATATTTAGAAACCACTCGCGCTGTCGTAGAACTACTTGAGATAGTGCTACTCCGACCGCCAACTGTTCTCTGGACCTTGCCCTTATCAGGAAAGCGTCCATATTTCTTTTAGGAAGAATCATCATTTCGGCCATTACCATGGTAAAGACCCGGGGTGCCGTGGACAATCCAAACGGCAGCGTCTGAACTGATAGTGACAGTTCTGTACCACGAACCTGAGATACCCTTGGTGAGAAGGGCAAAATTTGGACATGTAGGTAAGCGTCCCTGATATCCAGTGACACCATATCGTCCTGGTTCGCTATCACTGCTCTGAGTGACTCCATCTTGATTTGAACCCTTGTATGTAATTGTTCAAATCTTTTAGATCTCACCGAGCCGTTTGGCTTCAGTACCACAATATAGTGTGGAATAATACCCCTTCCCTTGTTGTAGGAGGGGTACTTTGATTATCACCTGCTGGGAATACAGCCTGTGAATTTTTTCCCAATACTGCCTCCCTGTCGGAGGGAGACGTTGGTAAAGCAGACTTCAGGAACTTGTGAGGGGAAGACGTCTCGAATTTCCAATGTACACCTGGGATACTACGTGTAGGATCCAGGAGTCCACTTGCGAGTGAGCCCACTGCGTGCTGAAACTCTTGAGATGACCCCCCACCGCACCTGAGTCCGCTTGTATGGCCCCAGCGTCATGCTGCGGACTTGGCAGAAGCTGTGGAGGACTTCTGTTCCTGGGAATGGGCTGCCTGCTGCAGTCTTCTTCCCTTTCCTCTAACCCTGGGCAGATATGACTGGCCTTTTGCCCGCCTGCCTTTATGGGTACGAAAGGACTGAGACTGAAAAGACTGTGTCCTTTTCTGCCGAGATGTGACTTGGGGTAACAAAAGTGGATTTTCCAGCTGTTGCCATGGCCACCAGGTCCGATGGACCGCCCCTTTATACGGCAATACTTCCATGTGCCGTCTGGAATCTGCATCACCTGACCACTGTCGTGTCTATAAACATCGTCTGGCAGATATGGACATCACATCTACTCTTGATGCCAGAATGCAAATATCCCTCTGCGCATCTCGCATATATAGAAATGCATCCTTAAAATGCTCTATAGTCAATAAAATATTGTTCCTGTCAAGGGTATCAATATTTTCAGTCAGGAAATCCGACCAAGCCCCCCCAGCGCTGCACATCCAGGATGAGGCGATTGCTGGTCGTAGTATAACACCAGTATGTGTGTATATACTTTTTAGGATATTTTTCAGCTTCCTATCAGCTGGCTCCTTGAGGGCGGCCGTATCTGGAGACGGTAACGCCACTTGTTTTTATAAGCGTGTGAGCGCCTTATCCACCCTAAGGTGTGTTTCCCAACTCGCCCTCACTTCTGGCGGGAAAGGGTATACCTCAAATAATTTTCTATCGGAGGAAACCCACGTATCATCACACACTTTAATTTATCTGATTCAGGAAAAACTACAAGTAGATTATTCCCACCCTACATAATACCCTTATTTGTGGTACTTGTAGTATCAGAAATATGTAACACCTCCTTCATTGCCCTTAACATGTAACGTGTGGCCCTAAAGGAAAATACGTTTGTTTCTTCACCGTCGACACTGAAGTCAGTGTCCGTGTCGACCAACTGAGGTAAATGGGCGTTTTTACAAGCCCCTGACGGTGTCTGAGACGCCTGGACAGGTACTAATTTGTTTGCCGGCCGTCTCATGTCGTCAACCGACCTTGCATCGTGTTGACATTATCACGTAATTCCTAAATAAGCCATCCATTCCGGTGTCGACTCCCTAGAGAGTGACATCACCAATACAGGCAATTTGCTCCGCCTCCTCACCAACATCGTCCTCCTACATGTCGACACACACGTACCGACACACAGCACACACACAGGGAATGCTCTGATAGAGGACAGGACCCCACTAGCCCTTTGGGGAGACAGAGGGAGAGTTTGCCAGCACACACCAAAAACGCTATAATTATACAGGGACAACCCCTTATACAAGTGTTTTCCCTTATAGCATTTTCACATATGTAATCATATCGCCAAATAAGTGCCCCCCCTCTCTGTTTTAACCCTGTTTCTGTAGTGCAGTGCAGGGGAGAGCCTGGGAGCCTTCCTCACAGCAGAGCTGAGCAGGAAAATGGCGCCGTGTGCTGAGGAGAATAGGCCCCGCCCCCTAAAACGGTGGGCTCTTCTCCCGGAGTTTGTGAGATCTGGCAGGGGTTAAATACATCCATATAGCCTCAAGGGCTATATGTGATGTATTTTAGCCATAAAAAAGGTATAATATAATATATTGCTGCCCAGGGCGCCCCCCCCAGCGCCCTGCACCCTCAGTGACCGCTGGTATGAAGTGTGCTGACAACAATGGCGCACAGCTGCAGTGCTGTGCGCTACCTTATGAAGACTGAAAGTCTTCTGCCGCCTGTTTCTGGACCTCTTCAACTTCGGCATCTGCAAGGGGGGTCGGCGGCACGGCTCCGGGACGAACCCCAGGGTGAGACCTGTGTTCCGACTCCCTCTGGAGCTAATGGTGTCCAGTAGCCTAAGAAGCAAATCCATCCTGCACGCAGGTGAGTTTACTTCTCTCCCCTAAGTCCCTCGTAGCAGTGAGCCTGTTGCCAGCAGGACTCACTGAAAATAAAAAACCTAACTTAAACTTTTATTCTAAGCAGCTCAGGAGAGCCACCTAGATTGCACCCTTCTCGGCCGGGCACAAGAATCTAACTGAGGCTTGGAGGAGGGTCATAGGGGGAGGAGCCAGTGCACACCACCTGATCCTAAAGCTTTTATTATTGTGCCCTGTCTCCTGCGGAGCCGCTAAACCCCATGGTCCTGACGGAGTCCCCAGCATCCACTTAGGACGTTAGAGAAAATGCTCTGTTCCTGGACTTTCCTGGTAATGTATGATTGCCATCACCTGTGGTGAAACACCTTTCTTATCAATTAACTAGCTCACCACAGGAGGGGTCAATCCCAGTTGATCATAGCCCTGCAAAATTTCCATAGACACGGGGGGGGGGGACGCCCAGCACAGGGCTATTCCGCTCTGCAAGTCAGTGCCCCCCCATTTATTTCTTAAATGCTCACTTATTCTGGGTTTCATAGGTGTGGATCATGTCTGGGATGTAGGGGTGTTAAAAATAATTTTGGTAAGAAAGCCGTGAGTGTCATAATCAATGAAAAACAATTCATGATTAAAGATTTTATAACGTGCCACACACAAAATGTAGTGTACGGAATAGAGTGTGTATGCGGCAAATTTTATATTGGTCGCACTAGTCGACCTTTAAAAACCAGAATAAGTGAGCATTTAAGAAATATCCGTAAGGGGCTGGACACTCATGCCCTGTCGGCACATTTTAAAATTGTTCATGATTGTGATGTGTCTAAAATTAAAAACTTTTATGGGTTAAAAAAAGTGAGCCTAAATCCAAGACAAACAGACATAACAACGAAGTTAGCGAAAGAGGAGATGAGTTTTATTTATAAATATAAAACCCTAATTCCCTCTGGTCTGAATAAGGACTTTGAGGCTAAATGGTTCCTCTGATTTTAATTCATGCAAAATATAGGGCATTTTTAGGGTTCTATATGTTTTGTTTCATATCCACAGATAATACAAATGTATGTTATTATTTTGAAGGTTACATCTATATGGAATAAAGGAATGACGGATAATCTGAAAATATTTCCGTATAAGATATCATATGTGAACTAAACAGTAGCGGAAGTCTGGTGAAAACACGAGATGCCGGTGAAACGCAGAGGACGTCACCTCCGGTACATACAGGAAGGAGGATGACTGTCAAATATCGTGAAACGCAGAGGACGTCACCTCCGGTACACACAGGAAGGAGGATGACTAACAAACATCGATTGCCGCGGTGGAACGCATGATACGTCACTTCCGGTGGAAACAGGAAGTTAGAGGGTTGTTCGATATAGCGTTTTCGCGGGCATAACCGGCTAAAGTTAATCCATCACCATGACTCGAGAGAGTTTGAAATCATGGACTGACCACTGATATGGGATTGTGCAATATTGTTATCATAGGATTGTTTTAGAGTTAGTAGTCTATGTCTGGTAATAGGTTTTTTAGACAATGAATATAAAGGGTATAAAAACCCAAGGAGCCATCACTTCCTTCATGCCCTGACGAAGATACAGGAAGTATCGAAACGCGTTGGCGGAAGGAGAAAGCAGTGGTCCTGACCCGAGCCTGGTGTTTGTTGAAGCTTGCAGGGACGCCTGGACTTTCCATTCTCATGCTCATTTGTCTGCCCTTATTGGAGTAGACCACTCACCGGGTGAGAGGCTAGCATCACTGTTATTGTCTTTTATTGCTTATTTTTATTAAAAACAGTATTATACTATTGTGGGATTATCTCTTCTCTTGGAGGATGAACACGTGGAGTTTCCAGTGTGGGCTGTATTACTAGATATATCACATGCGGTATTGTCTACCCAAAAGTAGACCACTCCAAGGGGTAGGAGTCCTCACTTATCACTATTTCTTTCATATAGAAGAATTGGCTATATTGCCCTATGAGGTGTTGTTTTGTGTCTTTTAAAGGCTTCTGATCGTATGACTCCCATTGTGAGTCAGAGGACCTTTGGACTGTTATCTTGAGCGCCAAGGGAATCAAGGCTGATGATCTTTGTGGTATTGTATTGTGTTATGGGAGTGTAGGTGACGCTCCGCATCAGCCGATTCACATAGGCAGCTACTTGCGCACTGGTCAGGTTTTCAATTTTCTTTTTGCATTTGCACTATAGGAGTAGCTCCCGGCCAGCGCAGCTTTAGCGTGCTGGCCAGGAGCTACTTGTTGCTCCCCGGCCTGCCATGGCCCGCCCCCCGCACGGTCTGGCCACGCCTGCGTTGGCCGCGCCGTGCCCACGAAACGGCGACCAAACGCAGCCGTTCCGCCCCCCCGACTGTCTCTGCCTGTCAATCAGGCAGAGGCGATCGTAGCGCAGCCGGCACATGCGCAGTTCTGACCTGATCGTACCGCTGCGATAAACTGCAGCGTGTGATCGGGTCAGAATGACCCCCTTAGTCTTGAACGCAGGAATATTGCCGGGGCAAACCCAGGTCATGGATGATGTGAAAAGGACTACCAAGGTTCAGTGCCCCAGGATTTCTTCCTGAGTCGCAACAAGGGTCAAACCTGGGACTGACTTGGGTAGTCTGCAGTGTGAAAGCGTGACTCAGCTTATCCAACATGTGTCATGCTAAACGCAGCAGAAAGCAGGATCAGCAGCGCTTGGAGGTTAGCGTTCACTCTAGGAATTTTTTAGGAAACTTCATTGGACACAGAGGAGGGCACAGCTGTACGTGCACCCCAGGAAATGGATGTGGCCCCATGACATAGACCCTTTACTTCACTCTGGAGCGTGCCCAGCCTAGCGGGAACACTAGCTAACACAAGGAAGACAATCATTAATATGGGGTATGGGCATCTCGTGCAGTGACATGACTGGGTAGCAGCACTGTAATAGGACACTGTGCAGGTAAATACAGTGTGCGGAGAAATTCTGTACTGGGACATACAGGATACATCAACCACCTACAGTATATCTCCACTATAGGCAGGGGTCAATATGTGCGGGCACCATGCACAGAGTAGACCACGCCCCCCTATTAGCCTGCAGCAGGGGCTCCCACAGCCAGTGTTCACCTCCCCCCTACATAGAGGCAGAACTCTGGGAGGCAATGGAGTCAGCTGCCGCCGGGCTCCTGTTTTGAAGGGGGGCACCTCTCCTCCTGTTCCGTGTGTTCAGCGACATTAATCAATTAAGTTAATTGACAGCAGCCGGTATCTCTTCCGTAGCCAACTTCACCTTACAAATCACACCCTCTTTATTATAGATACACTGGAAGCAGACACCTTACTGATGAAGCTATTTGCTCCTATTAAGGAAACATGACAATTCTAACTATATGAAGTTATTTCTCTGACAATTACAAGTAACTTCATATAGTTAGAATTCTCATGCTTCCTATGCAAGAGCAGATATCTCCATCAGTAAGGTGCATGCTTCCAGTGTAATAGGTTGTGGGTTCTGATCCTGGATATGACACTTGCAAATTAATTGTCAGAGAAATAATCAGCATTGTGAGTGACTGAGCAGATCTATGTAGTGTGTGGTTGGACCCCTACATAGATCTGCCTAGTTGCAACGGGTTTTGTAGTAGCTTCATGTAGTTAGAATTAGAGATGAGCGGGTTCGGTTTTACTCTGATCTCAAACCTGCATCTTATTGGCTCACGGATGATATATAGGAGGGGGCACCAATATTTTTCTTGCCTCCGGGCAACTGGGACAAACTTACGCCACTGCTCCTACAGCTCATCTTTTCTCTGCTGCCTTCACCCAAAATCCACCTTCACCTTCATAATTATTAACCCACTAGGTGATTAATCGCGCCCTACGGGCGCTCTTCACACCGTCGTAAGGGGCTACGCCCCCTTAACCCTTGCACATCCTTGTGGCATGCAAATTTTTTATTATATGCAGTATAACCTCCAATCATAATTGTGTGAGTGGTTACATATTGCACGGACAAAGGGCGTGCAATGGTTAAGGGGTCGAAGCCCCTTGCAATGAGGTGAACAGCGCACGCAGGGCCTGATGAATCACCTAGTAGGTACTGTAGTTGGGGGAGAGGCGGGTGCGGGGAAGACCCGGATGGGATCCGGGGGTGCCGCGGGAGGGGGAGGGGCGGTCGCGGTGGTGCCGCAGGTGGGGGAGGGGCTGGTGAGGTGGTGCCGCAGGTGGGGGAGGAGCAGTTGCGGGGGTGCCCCGGGTGGGGGAGGGGCAAATGCGGTGGTGCGGCGGGAGAGGCGGGTTCGGGGTTGCTGCGAGTGGGGGAGGGGGTCCGGAGCTACCGCGGGTGCTGGAGGGTGCCGCGGATGGGGCCCGGAGGTACTGTGAGTATGGGAGGGGCGGGTAATGCTTCTCCTGCTTCTGCTCCTGTCAGCAGCTAAGTTGCTATCCTCCCTTTGGCAGTGGCTCTCCCGGAGTCTCGCACAGCAGTCAGTCACTATTGTTAGCGGCGGTGTCACAATGCGCCGCATTACAGGGAAGAGGATGCACTCAATAAGCTACAGCTCCCAGCAGCCCTAAGGGCCAGAATGCTACAGCGCTAAGTGCTGCTGGGAGCTGTAGTTTATTTCGTGTGTCTACTTCCCTGTAATGCGGTGCGTTGGGTCACTGGTGCTAACAATAGTGACTGGCTGGCAGAACTGAGTGACTCGCTGAATCAATGTAAAAGGTGAGTGCTGTGCAGTGTCAGTGTCAGTGACACTGCACACAGGCCCGGCGCTAGCCACTCAGCAAAGGGATGCAGTGCAGGGAGGCACCAGGAAGGAGAGGCGTTCTCCCTGCTCTGCATCCCTGTGCCGAGCTACTGCTGCTATCCATGCTGCTGCTGCCATCACACATACAGCGGCGCCGGAAGCACAAAGCCTCCTCTCTCCCCCCGATCCCGTGTGTGACATTCAGTGGCCGGGCGGGAGCCAAGGGGGGCGGTGCTAGATGGGAATAAGGGGCGGCGCTCGACGGGACCATGCTGCAGCAGGAGGATGAGCTGTTACAGCTTCGGCAAGCCAGACTTCATTAGGTAAGTGTCTGGAAAGAGAGCGAGTGTGTGTGTATATACAGGGGGGCGTTACGTGTGTAAGCG